>NW_019154166.1:5103466-5140291 GCF_002288905.1 Enhydra lutris kenyoni | reverse complement strand
TGTTGGTGGTGATGATGGTGATAATAGTGATGATGGTGATGATGGTGATGGTGGTGATGGTGGTGATGATGATGGTGATGGTAGTGATGATGATGGTGACAATGGTCATGATGATGATGGTGATGATGATGATAGTGATGGTGGCGACGACGGTGATGATGACAATGATGGTAATGATGACAGTAATGATGATGATGATGATAATGATGGTAGTGATGATAATGGTGGTGAGGAAGATGATGGTGATGGTAATGAGAATGGTGACAGTGGGGATGATGGTGGTGATGCCGGTGATAGTGATAAAAGGAAGGGGAGGAGGAGAAGAGAAAGAGAGGGGAAGCAAATGTTAATTACTGATGAAGGACATACAGGTACTCACTGTGTCATTTAATCATTTCAAAAGTTTCCATTGGTTTAAAACTCTTCAAAACAAGAAGTTAAGAATAAAGAAACACTGAGGGTGAACCTTTCTCACATCCTCCATCACCACCACCTTAGTCAAAGCCTCTGTCTCCTCCCTGGGAAGGTGTGGTATCTTCCAACTCCTCCCACATCTCCTTTCCTCCATGCCTGCCCTTCCAGAGTCTGCTCTTAACACAGTGGCCAGAGGGATTATGTCATACACAGGCAGATCTTAGCACTCCTCTGCTGCATCCCCCACAATGGCTCCCATCACACCCAGAATGAAACCCAAGACCCCACCGTGGCCCACAAGGCCCCATTACTTCGACTTCACCCATTACCGTGTCTCTACCCTGGCTCTCTCCACACTAGCCACTCTGCTCTCCTTGTTCCCCAGGACCCCCGGCACAATCTCCCCTCTGCACACAGTCACATGTGGCTCATTCTCTCAGCCATCCGGGTCTCTGCTTCGGTAAAGTGACCATTTAGGGCCCTTCTTCAAATCTGGCTTTTTCCTACTCACCTCCCACCATTTCCTACTTCCCTGCTCTATTTCCCTTTGAAGCACTTATCATGACCCGATTTTACACTGTATGATTCTGGGTTTAGTTCCTGCCTCCTATAAGCCAACGTAAGGACCCTAAGACTAGGCGCTTTCTTTGGTTCACTCGCATAGCCTCGGGGCCTGGTCCCCAGTAAAGGATCCAGATCATTTTTACGTGAACAAAGGGATCAGAGTCTCCTGAGTCCCACTCTGACCTCCCCTTCCCCTTTTTCTTAAGGTGCTGCTCATGGCCTGGGGTCCTCACACCTCCTCCTCTGGGCGCCTGTCAGCTTACAGCTCAAAGCCTCCTCTCTAAGCCCCCTTGCAGGGTCCAGCCTTGCCCCAACCGAATACCCCATCCTTAGCCCAACAAATGGAGAGGCCATATGGCACCTCCACATTAAGCACCCCACTCCCACCCACATAGCTCCTGCCCCTCGGTGACACAGCCTGTATGTTTAAAGAAGGAAAAAGTAACATCCCCGGCTCAGAGCAGCCTTCTCCAACAGGACACAGAGTTCCAGTTCCTTCTGTCCTTTTCCCTGCCTCTTTCATCATGACTCTCTGTTTCCAGAAAAGCCGCGATGAACCTTTCCAAAGGAATGGGTCGCTGCTCGCCTTTGCAAACCCCTGGTCCCTTCAGCATCCCTGCCCGGTAGGCTCTGGCCCGAGGTGACCAGCCAAAACTCCCCCTCCTCCCTCCCTGCTCATTAATCCACCCACCCCTCAAGGCCCTAGGTGACACTCTCCCTGACCAAAGCATCGTCTCTCTGAACCTTCTGAGCATGTGGCTTGTAGGCCACATGGGCACCTGTATAGGGGACCATCTTTCTACTGTACGGCCCCGTCTTTACGCTCCTGGCTTTAATTCCCGGAGGACTCTGTCTTATTCCTCATCTTGCTTCCATGGGACCTAACGGAGTGCTCGATGCCCAGTGGGTGTCTAACAGCTAGAGGCAGATGGCTCGATGTCCCCTCCTCCATCTTCGGTCTCCCGCTATCCTGTACTCAGTAGGTGACAGTCATA
The DNA here is from genome assembly GCF_002288905.1 of Enhydra lutris kenyoni. Classification (NCBI taxonomy): domain Eukaryota; kingdom Metazoa; phylum Chordata; class Mammalia; order Carnivora; family Mustelidae; genus Enhydra; species Enhydra lutris. Next base: position 5,138,318 of record NW_019154166.1, on the reverse strand, counting down.
GAGTCCCCAATGGAAGAAGACCGCTACCACCTACTCGGGCGGAGGCTGGGCTCCCCTCACCTTGGGAGCCATCATCTTTCCCAACTTGAGGCCGAGGACGTGCGGCCACCCTGCCCTGGGGCCTGCGGCAATTCGCCTCCCCGTCCAGCACCCTCTTGTTCTTGTCCTCGTTGAACCGTGCGTGCTCTGCTGGTCCCTCCGTTTTGCCAACTCACCCAGGTAATTGTGAATTCTTGCCCTGTCCGCAGCGCCTTGGCTCTCCCTCCCTCTCCCCTGCACCTCGTTTTGGTAACAGGCAGCACACATTCTAAATCCTTCTGCTTCCTGGGCGTGGTAGGTAATTAGTGGACCAGCTCAGTGACTCTCCCTTCACCCCCAACCATATGGTGAGAGCAGGCTCCGTCCACCCCCCTACTCTGGCTGCTTCCCTGGCAGCAAGGGTGTGGGCAGGGGAGCAGGGGAGTCCATTCTGGCCAAGCTAGCCAAGCCCCTTGCGGTTCCTACACAGGATGGGGCCTTCGGCGTGGGCAGGGCACCTAGGGCACAGCCCTTCCTCTGGCTTCTGGAAGGCTCTGCTCCTGGGCACACCCCTTCTTAAGGCAATCCTGGGCCGGGAAGAGCCATTCCCTACCATCTTCCTCCACCCCCAGGATCAGAATCCAGGGGCTTGGGACTCACTTTCTGAATGGCATTAAACCCTGCAGTGGGAATGAATTCCCTCTCTGGGACAAAGCTGGCTTGGAGAATGTATGGGACAGTGACTCCGTCACTGGGCTCCCCTAAGCTCTGACCCCAGGGGGCACAGAATCCCAAGAGAAAGGCAGAGCTTCGGCTCAGGTCATGATCCTGGAGGACCAGGATCAAGTCCCACATCGGGCTCCCAGCTCCACAGGGAGTCTGCTTCTCCCTCTGACCTTCTCCTCTCTCATGCTCTCTCTTCATGTCTGTCTATCAAATAAATAAAATCTTAAAAGAAAGAAAGAAAGAAAGAAAGAAAGAAAGAAAGAAAGAAAGGCAGAGCATTATAGCTGCTGTGTGAGCTCCAGGGGGGGCAGAGTGAACCTGATCCACACCCTGCCCCTATGGCCCCCAGCAGGGGTGAGGGGACACGACCCACGAGAGGAGGCTCTGAGCCCAGTCAGCCCTCCACATACGCCGGCAACTGCTCCTAGTGTATTCTCAGAGAGGAAGAGCCTTACGAGTTGCTGGGCGAGGTAAAAATGCCCAGAGGCTCCCCCAGCCCTACTCAAATTGTATCCGAGAATGAGTGGTTCAGTGCTGGCCTGGTGGCCTCTGTCTTGGAGCTGAGGGGCTCACACCATGGAAACAGGTGCCCGGAGGCTGAGCAACCAGCGGCCTCTTCTAGCATCTTCCACAAACCCCAAGTCCGGGTATGGTGGAAAGGAGGAGCCGGCATTGACCACCCCCTGGTCACAGGACAGGTTTCGGGGAGTTGCAAGGGGACCCCCGTGTCCCCTTGTCCGTTTGTGTCTCCCGTCTGTAACTCTGGCCAGTGTGACATCAGGGCCTGGGCTCTGGGGTCCGACTGCCTGCACTCAGAGCCCAGACCAGCCCCCTCCTGGCTGTGTGAACTGGAGCAGGATTCCAGAGCCGCTGAGCCTTCATCCACAAGGTGGCCATGATCGCCGGGACGGCTTTATAGGGATGCTATGGGATTTACATAAGTCAGTGTCTAGAGAGCATTTGACAAAACTCCGCGTCATTCTCTGTGCACACACATGGCACTGGTGTCTCAGACAGGACCCAGGAGTGCAGGTGTCGCCACATGAGCCACGGGCATGTCTCTGGATCCCGATCTGAGGTTCTTTCAATGTCGTCTAAAAACAGCTGTATCCAGTGTGACCAGCAATTTGCTCCGGTCACTGACCCCCAAACAGTGTCCACCACGACCCCGAAAGTCTGTCGTGGGACCTGTCATCCCCTACCAGGACCGAAGGGATGCGCCCAAGGCCAGGCCCTGGGGACCTGCAGGGTGAGCTGTGCCAGGGCCCAGTGGGCTTGAGAAAGACCGCACAGCACGCAGGTCATCAACGCATTGAACGCTCACTACAACACGCAGGGAGACATCGTTGTCCCGGCTTACAGACCAGCAAACTGAGGCCTGCAGAGGTTAAGTAAATCACCCAAGGCCCTACAGCTGGGAGGGGGCGGAGCTGGGCTCTGAGCTGGGACCAACAGTCCGCCCAGTCCCGATGCTTAGCAATGACAGGAAACCCCGGATCCCTGTGTTGGTGGGAGGTCAGCTGACACCCGGGAAGGAAAGGGGGGCAGGCCAGGCTTGGGGAGAGCAGGCGAAGATGGAATATTCCAGATAGACTGGAGCATGCACGAGGAGCCTGAATGGGCACCTGTGACCAGAGCTTTGGCTTCAGTGGAGGGAGGGCCATGAACCCCCAGAGCCACGGAGTGGAGAGGACAGAAGTCCGTGTGCCAGCCAAGAAGGGAGTGGGAGGAGAGAAGTAGAGGCAGCAGGTGTAGACGACTGTTTTGCAAAGTTCAGCCATCAGGGAGAGAAGAGGCAGAGAGATGCCAAGTGGAGGGAGGGAAGTCCTTATGTGTTAAGGTGGGGAGCAGAGCACGTGTACATGCCTAAGGGACAGCTCATGGAGCGGGGTGGTGGGGGTGTAGACCAAGAGGACCACGTGTCTGAGGACTGGAGATAAACAAGGATCTGTGATACAAGTGGAAGGATGAACTTCAAATAGCAGAATGGGCTTGTTCGACGTTACCTTGGGGTGTCTACACCCACGGAAACATTCTGAACCCCAAGTCTGCCATCATCAGTTGGGGGGGGTTGCTCTCCATCCCTCCAACTGATGTGTCACTCGTAAATTTAGTAAGCACATTAGTACATCATCACCCAGGTGATGGATAAACCTCTTGCCCTCCCAAGAACCTGGGGCACGCAGAAGACCCTGGTCTTGCTACGATGTGGCTAATTCATCAACGCTCATTAGGGTCCATTCCACCGACTGTAAAATCAGCATCCTGGCCCAAGCTGCAGGAAAGGGAAGGAGGCCTGACACCTGCAGAGCACCTCCAGGGCTCAGGGCTCAGGGCCCTGGCTGGCCACCGGCTCGCCCACGGCGTCCCAGTGCGGGATGTGTCCCCGCTCACATGCCACATGTAAGGTGGGCATGGCTTCCAGAGCAAGGTTGAGAGCGAGCTTTGACAAACGACAGCCCCCAGGCCAAATCCTGCCCACTGCCTGTTACCGTAAATACTGGTTTATGGGCACGCGGCCGAGCCCCTCATTTCCATATTACTATGGCTACTTCCACGACACATTGGTGGACATGAACAGATGCCCACAGACGCTTGCCGGCTGCAGAGCCTGAAACGTTTACAGTCTGGCCCTTTGTGGAAAAAGTTGGCCAACCCCTCTTGGAGAGCCCTGGACCAAGGTCTATAGGCTCATCCAAGCTGGGGTGAGATCTGGAGCCTCGTATGTCTGATTTGGAAACCCACAGGCCATCACATCTTGTATCACTCTGCTCCTTTATACCTCTTCTCATGGAGGAGGAAGTCAGAGAAAGTTCTAGCAACTCATCTTACTATTAGAAATGCTCATTGTTTTCCTGCTTCTCAGCAGAGCCCATCCCCACGACGAGGCAACCAGAGTCATCATATTCGTCATACTAAAACAGAAATCAGAGCACACCTGCACAAAATCCATACTCCTCACATGGCCTCCAACACCCTGCGCAGCTGGCCTGTGCCTACCCCTGCCACATTCGACACCCATGTCTGATTTCTCTGCCTTGAAAACACCAGGCTCTGCCTCAGGCCTTTGCACATGCTTTGCCCTCTGCCTAGGATGTTCTTTCTCCAGATCTCTCCATGGCTGGCTCCTGCTCACCAGTCAGCTACCAGCTGAAATGCCACCTCTTAGGACCACACTATCAAACGTGATACCCTCCGGGTCACCTGGGTGGTCCAGCTGTTTGAGCACCTGACACTTGGGTTTCAGCTCAGATCATGATCTCAGGGTCATGAAATCACCTGTCGGGCTTTGTACTCAGTGGGAAATCTTGGAGGGATTCTCTCTCTCCCTCTGCCCTTCCCCCTACTCGTGTGCTCTCTAAATAAACAAACAAATAAATAAAATCTTTTTTAAAAGAGTGATTCCCTCTCCTCAGCGTTCCTCAAACACATCACCTGTCTGATCAAGTCTGAGCGTCACGCCCTGAGGTTATTTACGGCACATACATCCTGCCTCCACCAACACAGTGTAAGCTTCATAAAGGGTTTGTTTGCTTCGTGCATGGAACTTGAATTCAAGTAGACGCTCCATGCCGCTGACGTTTGGATCAGTGTGATTTTCCATTTTCTGGTAGGCACGTTAAAAAAAAAATGAATAAATGAAAAGAAACAAGTGGAATTAATTGTATAATAGAGCCTACTTAATCCAAAAGATGCAAAACACTGCCAAATCAACATAAAAATTTATGGAGATAGCCTACATGTCTTTGCAAAACAAAAACAAAAACAAAAACAAAAACAAAATTTGAAATTTGTGAGGCTCTGAAGCGTATTTCAATTTCAATTTCAATTCTAAGCACTCAACAGTCCCAGATGGCCTAGTGACCAACACATGAGCCCCTGCGGACTGCAAACAGTGTTTCCCTACATCACATGCTGCTCTGACCACTCTCCACTCACACTGCTTTAATCCCGCAGCCGTCCAAGAAGGAGATGCTATTACCAGCCCTGTCTCACCGATGGGGAAACCGAGGCAGTCTAGATTCACCCCAGTCTGGCTCCGTAGTCTGTGCCTTTAATCACCACCCCGATTGCCTTTAATCCTTGGCAGAAGGCACAGGTGACTTCAGCAGTGGAATTTTACAAAAAGGATCCGGCGTCCTGGGAAATGGCGTGAAAACAAGAACGTGAATGCGGAACGGCTCAGAGATAGATGATGCAGAGGTCTGGTTGCGATGTCCCCCGCACACCAGAGGAAAGCGAGAGAGGAAAATATCGGAACCAACAAAATCGGTGTAAAAGATTGGGTAAGATGCAGGCCCCCCCAGTAAGCAAGGTGACTCTTCCTCGCCACTCGAGCTTATAGGCTCGGGTGTCTGCGTGCTGAGTCCAGATGAAAGCCTTTGGCTAAGAAAGGAGGGTGGACAAGCTGAAGTCAACACAGGGTGTCGCTGCCTGTCTGGACCCAAGGGAAGCAACAAACAGCAAGGCACGAAAAGCTGACCCTAAGAACCCACGGAGCTTTGCGATGGGGAGGGACCTCACACCCACACAGGGCCAAGCTCCAGACAGCATCCTTCTCACAGAACGTTCCTTGCAGATTTTCTTTTCCACCCTTGAGGATTCTGGCAGACGGCCTGCACTGTTTTGCACACCTCACTGCTCGCCCTTTCCAGCCTGTGGAATTCCTAGGCATCCTGCAAAACCCACTCAAGCATGCCAGCCTCTGTGGGATCCTGGGTTTCCTGCTCCCCTCTCTATACCCACACGCTGATGTCCTTGTGAGGATGGCTCCACGCTTGTCTTCATGCTTGTCAACTGTGGGGACCAACAGGGCTCCATTCGTGGGCCCCCCCCCCCCCCCCCCCGGCCAGGACCCCCCCTCCCCCTCCCCAGCCAGGACCTAGCACAAGATCAAGGATGAGATAAGCTCCAGGTAAACTATTTGGGAAGACGAGACCACACCATGCACTGTGTTTTGGCCTGGTTACCCTCTCTTTTCACAACAGGTGAACCTCTTTTCAGACCCCTCTCAACACAAGATGAGACAAGACCCAGTGTTAGATGCTTCAAGACGCAAATGGTTCCATGCCTAAAGCTCGGGTCAGGTGGGACGGCAGACCCCCTGTGAAGCGGAGACGAAGGGCATCCTGCCGTCTACGTTCAACGTGATGGGAAACATAAGGAAATAGAAGAAAAATATAAAAGTAACAGAAGAGAGGCATAAGAGCACCATGGCTGGAGCCCGCCTGGCTGGGAATCCTCTCTCCCTCTCTCTCTACTCATGACTATGTCTGAGGCCTTAGACAAGGTCTCCAATCTCCCCGTCCTCAGGGTTCTCACCTATAAAATGTGGAGGTGACCCAACATCAGGTAAGAGTGGGGAGTCTCCAGGAGCCTGTCAGAACCACAGGTGCAGATTTGGGAAGAAATGATGGCCAAGAGGACACTTAGAAGTGTCAGGGAACGGCCAGGGAGTCGCTCAGAAGGAAAAGGCAGGCCGAGAGTGGGCTGTTTTAACAGAACTGCTGAGACATGGTCATTGCTGAGGTCTCACGAGGTGGGAGATAGATCAATGCCATCAGGGGAACCATGAAAAGGAGTGGGAGCAGAGGGAGGCCTAGCAATGACCAGGGAGAAGGAGAAGGAGAAAAGAAGAGGCAGAGGAACACGGTGTGGCTGGTGACAGCAAGGACAGTCACGACAATGATTGAAATGAAGGTGGCCCCTGACCACAAGGTCAGAGCCGTGCCAGTGTCCTTGAAATACACAGACTATTCCATTCAATGCATCAGCGGCCCTCTGCTGTGAGGAGGGTGCCCGTCACCCCACGTCACAGATGAGGGATGGAAGCTGGGGTCCTCGATCCTTGAGTGGGCAGGGGAAGATCTGCCCAGGTCTGCCCAGCTCCATCTCCTACACCATGGGTCAGCCGATCTCACCATCCCCCGAGAGCTCCAATGTCGTCTGTGGCCATCATCTCAAGCCCCTCTAGAACAAGACCGTCCTGTCTCCCTGGGGATGTGACAAAGAAGAATCCCACTTCCCGCGAGGCACTGGGGTTGACCAGAAGTTTCTCAGAGTTGAGGTGTATGTCCTGCAGCCCCAAACCGGGAACGGGGACTCTGAGCTGCCTGAGCTCCTAAGACGTCTACAAAGGAATCCTTCTTGGCACCATGGGCAGAACGGCGGGGGCCCCTGCGTCCCCAGCACCTGCTCCTACGCCCATCCTAGGAAGGGATGGGATCATCATTCACTCATCCACTCCCTGCACAGTCACGGAGCACCCGTGAACTTCCAGGCAACGCTCCAGGTCCAGAGACACTACAGGGAAGAGAAAGACAACAAGCCCTTGCTTCATGGAGCTTACGTTCCGGTAGCGGCAAAGACAACGGGTACCCAATGTTAGACGGCACGCGCGTTTGGAAGGAAGTAAGGCAGGGGACCGGAGTAGATGACGAGCTGGGCAAGGTACTGCCATCTGAGACCTGGATTTCACAGCACCGAGATCTGCTGATGGGAAGTTTATGGACAAAAATCAAAAGAGAGAAAGACCCCAAGGCAGGCATGGATGGGACATGACAAGGGACAGGGTCTGGATTCCAGCAAGAGCCCAGGAAGGCGGCGGGAGCAAGCGCCCCAGCCACGTGGAGGTGTGACCAAGTGTCCCCCCGTCAGCCTCCCATGCTTCGTTCCCAGTCTCCGCGGAACTTAAACAGTCCCGTCCCTTGGCTCCCTCCGTCTGCCGTTACAGCACGCAGCTTTGACAAGAGGCAGGATGACTGATTTGCTCATTGATACAACTCACAGTGGTGTGTGCCTGGGACATTAATATTCATTTCCTCCAGCTGAGGCCACTCTTGAGAAGGGGGGACGTTGGGTATCAAAACTTTGGAAGCACAACGCATGGTGTCACCTGCTACCACAAGGAACAGGCAGCACTCCCCCTCACCCCTGCTGGCCCCCAGTAACTCCCGGCTAGGCTCTCTTAGGGCTGAGTCAGGCTAGGCAGATGCTAAGTCCACATTCCTCCCTACCCATGAAGACCAAGCAAGTCCCCCTTCCCTCCCACACCCACAAGCCTCTGGGGACCTAGAGCTCCAGAGCTGGGTGCATTTCCCAATTCCTGGCTCCACCCGACCCTCCAGTCCCTTCTGGTCAGTGTCCCCAACAGCCCTGCAGATTGGCCCCTCCTCCTCAGTGCACCTGGGCCCTCCCCTCCCTCTGCCCCGCCTACCGAGCTGGTGGGTTGTGAAGTATACCCATGCTCCACAGCCTTCAAGATGCCTCCCTCACTTGCCAGTCTCCCTCTCCACTCTGGTTCTCGAAGTTGGCTGGACAGGAGAACCACGTGGGAAGCTCTTGAAGAATACCAGGGTCCAGGTTCCACTCCTGACCCGTTAATGCAGAATCTTGGAGGGGTCAGGCACGAGTAGTTTCGGAACTATGTACACGACTCCCCTGCACGGCCAGGGCTGAGGCTCGCCACGGGAAAGGGATCTTCTCCCACCAGAATGCGCTTATGCAGCATCTGAAGATCTTGTTAAAGAGCCGATTCTGACTCAGTACTTCTGGGAAAGGGCCCAAGATCCTGCCCTGCTAACCAGCTCCCGTGGGGATGCAGTCACGGCTGGTGCACGGACCACACTGTCCTTTATGCATCTCCCTTTAAACTCGGGAAGGGACTTCTGGAAGCGTCAGCCAGAAGGCTCTTCCAGAAGGAAAGAGGAATTTTCTAACGTGGGGATAGGAGCTCCCATTCCTAATTACAGAAGTCCACCCTCTAGTATAAAGTGTCTCCTGGAATTAAAACAAAACCTTTAGGGGCACCCGGCCAGCTCAGTCGGTAGAGCACGTGAGTCTTGATCTCTGTGTTCTAAGTCCGAGCCCCACGCTGGATGTAAAGATTACTTAAAAATGAAATATTTAAAATAAGTGAAACAAAATAAAAAAGAAAGTGTTTAACAGAGGACCCAGCGTATAGTAGATGCCCAGTAAATGGCACTTTTGCTACTCACGTTCTCACCGTATTAAGGCGGGACTTACGTCATTTCCCAAACCTAACTAGCCATGTGCTTTGGGCTCTCAAAACCCAGATGGAGCGCTACAAAGCCCGACAAACCACTTTCATTCTCAGAAGATGCACCGTGGGCTGGGGCTAAGCACAGGAAGGCCTGGGGCCGAGCACAGGAAGGCCTGGGTCCCGGGCTTTCATCTGGGACACACCCCCACAGACCCTGCCTGGTCTAAGGATATCAATGCCTTTGCTTCTCCGCAACCCCCACCCTTCTTTTTCTTCTTCTTCTTTTTTACTAATTTGCCACGAGCCGTGGATACATTTCTGCAACCCAGTCACAGCTCACAGGGAGTGTGTGTTCCAGGTCAGGAACGGTTTTAAGTCTTCTAGTTGGTTTAACTCATTATATCCATAAAACAACTCGTGGCAGAAGGTCTTACTGGCCTCAAGGGCAGACAAGGACAGACTGAGCAGCCTGCCAAGGTCACATACGGAGTTGGTCCTGGGGCCAGAACACAGACAGGAGGATGTGCTCCCAAGCCCAGGCTCTTCCAGTGCTTCTCTAACTTCCCCTGCTAAGTGATTTCGCTAAAATGCATGTTCTCAAGGCACCTGGGTGGCTTGGTCGGTGAAGCATCTGCCTTTAGCTCTGGTCACGATCTTGGGGTCCTGGGATCGAGTCCCGAGTCAGGATCCCTGCTCAGTGAGGAGCCTCCTTCTCCCTCTCCCTCTCCCTCGGTGCCCTCCCTCTCTCTCTCAAATAAATACATAAAATCTTTTTTCTAAATAATGCCAGGTTCTCCTTCAGCAGGTGAGCTGGAGCCTGAGACACGGCCTCCCTCACGAACCCCCCCAGGAATGCTGATGCAAACGGTCCACGGACCCCACTTTGAGTAACAGAACGACTCATACCATGACACCTCCCAGTATTTCTACCACTGCACCCCTCTGACCAGTGGCTTGCTGACTCAAGCAGTGACAAAAATCACAGTTGATCTCCCCTTTGGACACTTCGGAAAAGTTCTGTTTAAACTTCCGCCCCAACTCCAACATTTTGGGACAAAGGAGATCAGCAGGAACGTGGAAAAGCCGCTGAGCCCATGAGAGCCCGTAGATGTTTGAAGGTTATGAGATTGCTTTTAGATTTGTCACTGCTGCTGAGAGCGCTGTCTGGAAACCATGCCCGTCTCGAAAGGCAGATGGAAGAGTTTCCGGTGGAGAAATACAGGGTGGGATTTCTCCGAACGGGCACAGAAGTGAATCACGGAACTGTAAGCTTTTCTTCGCGGATTACCGGGAGAGGATATGTGCCCAGACCAGAAGACATGACAAATCTTCCTGCCCAGAAATGCATTTAAGACCCAATCGGGAGTGTCCGCTTAATCGGCCTGGATTCGGCGTCTGGGAACAAGCAGGCTGGTGAACCAGACAGAGGAAATCAGAGCAGAGCGGAATCGGGGTAAACTCCCAGGGGTGCACTGGACACTGGGGTGACCTGAAGTTCCAAGATCGCAGACAAGTTCCCAGAGAAGCCTGACTTCAGACCGCGAGTCTTTAGGAAAACAAAACTATCCTCCTCAACCGTAGTTTTTGTAATACCAAGGTTGGATTAAACAGCGATCAACAAAAATAAGGATTAGTGAGAATGGTACCTTTCTGCTCTTTTCCACCGCCCAACAATTCCCAAACTTTACTCCACAACAGAATCAGCTGGGAAGATTTCAGCACCCACCTTCCCACCCCGTGCTCGGGCCATAGTCCCACACCCGTGAAACCACACTCTCTCTCAGGGGGTGGGACCCAGGTAGCCCTCGTTTTTAAAGCTCCTGGGGTGAATCCAAGTTTGAGAACCACTGGCATAGCCTTTCAGTGTCTTTACTCATAAAATGAGGAATCCACCTGGACCAATGGTTCTTTACCCTGTCTGAGCGTTAGAGTCACCTTGGGAAGATTTTCACGAACAATGACGCCAGGCGTGTCCCTGGAAAATTCAGGTTCATGTGTAGGACCTAGGCATCAGCATTTTTAAGAGCTCCCAGGTGATCCTGATGGGCAGCTAGATAAAGGACCACCGGTCTGGGTGGTTCTTGCCAAGCTTCCCACCACTGCTTACATCTTCAGCATCTATGATAGTAAGGCTAAAAGTGCATTACAGACTTTTTGCAAAGGTCAATCTCTCACCTTTACATTTCAATCAGGGACTTCTAACTTTGGAAGGGACCGTGAATCCCCTTAAATCGTATTAAAAATGTTGGATGAATACATGTATTTATACACAGGTGGATATTTTTGAAGACGAGTGTCCTTCCCTTCTATCAGATCCTCAAAAGGTTTCCATAGATTACCTGAAAGGCAAGTATGTGGTCTCTGATTTAATAAACTGAAGTTCAAGAATGAATGGAAAAGAAATCTGACCTTGGCAGCACGTTCACTACACTTCTGAATTTGGGACGCACTTCCTAGCACCAAGCGACGCGCGCCCTTCCTGCAGCTAAAGTTCAGACCCTATAGCCCCTCCTCCGAAAGGCGTTACGGGGTGGATGTCAAGCTTTCAGGTCCAAGAAGCAAAGTGAAAGTTGCACCAGGGGCAGGGGTCAATACTACGTTATCTGGTTACGCTCACGGTGGGAAATGACTTGCCCAGCTGCACTTGGAAGGAAACTGTCCAGTCAGACCTGTTGGATTCGTGTCCCCAACTGGGTTAGGATCTTAGGATTTTCTAGTCCTGACTGTCGAAACCTCTATGTCTGGGTCTGGAGCCTGGCTTGCTCTCTCCCCACGCGTCCTTAGGAAAAACTGCTGAACCTTTCTGTTCCTCTTACGATAGCGGGACAATATAAGAACTTGGAAGACGGCTGCAAAGAAAAAGTAAGGAAATACACGTAGAATGCTCAGCATATCACTTGGCACAGAGCAGGATCCAAATAAACGGGAGTTCTGTTACTGCATCGCTGATGTTGTTATGACCATTAACATCTTAGTGATCTCGCCCAAGCCGCTGAATTTCACTGAGCTCCGTGTGTCCATCCATATGGCCTGCTTCACTGCTATCGTGATGACCACTAGAACACAGCAACTCGTCATATACCCAGGGTATCTACAGAGCACGGGACGACGTCCCCCTATAATACAGACACAATCCCTACTCTCAGGAAGCACGTTCTGAGATCCCAAGGGTTGGAACTGATCGCGGCAATTTCTCATTATGTGTCTGGCGTCCCGGGCGACCTAACCCACCCCGTCCCATGGGCAAGTGCGTGACCACACTTCCACCACGCCCGCCACAAGCCTCCTCTCCGGTAAGAGAGTACGCCAGCCACTGACTCAATCACGGCTGTCCCGAATCGTCCATTCTCCCCCCAGCCAGGACGCTCAATGGCACGGCCTCTCTGATGTCGGGCCCTCCACAGGAGACGGTTCCCAGGCTCATTCACGCGCCCCATCTTCTACAGCACCGTGGAGTGCCACCTGCCCCCCCCACCCCCACCAGAGCAAAACATCACCAACACCTCTACCAGAAGCCCCCTCTCCGCCCCCAGCAAAGACGCAAGGCTATCAGCGCTCACTTACCTGGAGTCTGCTTGGCAGTGCGCACGGGGGTGTAGTGGTTTTTGGAGGACGATCGGACCGGCGTGCTCTCTTTGGGAGATGTATTGATGGCCGACATAGTTTCTCTTTCACAGTGTGCTATGGGGATTGGTCCCTGTTGTCTTAAGATGTCGGCCAGCGCCCTAAACAGAGAGGAGATCACACAGTGAGATGCACAGGGCAGGTGGACAGGACCACAGAGAGAGCTGGCTTACTTCCCAGGGCCCTTTGATGGACAGACCTATGGAAGGAGACACACACACGACACTTTGTTCTCAGGAGCCACAGCTACGTCGGGGGCTGCTCCTGGGGCTGTGGGATTGGGGGGTGGAGGGTAGAGGATGCCATGCCTGGGGGTACAGGCATTAATAGGCAGTGATTACGGTTTCTGTATTCAATTTATATCACATGAGCCCTTTCAAAATGGCTACCCAAACACCACCCCCCCCATGCCAGGCAGATACGTGCACAGCTGGCCAGCATGACGTCCCCACAGGGAAGGGCTGCCATCGGTGGCCTCATCTCCAGCAGCAGTTATGAATAACATGGGCACGATCGCCCCTTTGAGAAACACACACCGTGTAGCATGTACTGTGTACTGGGGACCCAACACACAGATCTCGCATCAAAGAAAAGTGTGATCTGCGGGGTTCCTGGAGGCTCCGTCAGTGAAGGGGCTGCCTTCGGCTTGGGTCATGATCTCGGGGTTCTGGGTTCTAGCCCCCTGCTTCATCTCTCAGTGGGGAGCCTGCTTCTGCCCTCCCCCCACCACTCGTGCTTATTCTCTCTCTCTCTCAAATAAATACAAAATCTTTAAGAAGACAATGAATGAAAGGTGTGATGTAACCGCAAAGACAGGACGTACAGATAACAAGGTAAACACCCGACCACGTGGACGGTGCGGACAGTGATCTCAGCTGGAGCCGCAAAGAGGCAACGATTACAAACAGGAAGAGGAAAATACACCAACAAGGAGAGGAAGAAACAGGGATGCACAGAGCGGCTGCTGCAGCTGAAGCGGCCCAGCCCCTCCACAAGAGACCCAGCTACCCTGACTTCGAGCAACTCATAGTCACGCAACATGTCCCTTCAACCACCAAACGTGCATTCATGGCGGGCCCAGTGGGCACGTGTCACCTCAGAGCCAGAGGCAAACAGGACACAGTTCCCATCACCGAAGGGCTCACAGTTTCGGCGAAATCGCTCTGCCCCCTGGTTTCAGACGGGACTCGCTTGGCGGGGGTGCCGTGTGACCACCGTTCACGGAAAAAAACCGACACAGGCAGGGGTAGTCTGAGGCTGCAGAGGCGAGTGTGGACAAGCTATAGGAGACCCCCACCTCCCGGAGAAGGAAGGCCGTCTCAGGACCACGTCTCCAGTTCTGAGTGTACCCCTGTTCTGCACAAGCTAGGCAGGGACTCTTCTGGCTACTGGGGGGTCCCTGAAGTGCGGGCAAGCCGCCGCACCACCAGCCCCCCCACAACCAGCGCAGCCCACCCCCAGCTTCGTTCACACCGGGACTCCAACACCCGGCACCCGCGCCCTCGCAGTCTAAAAGCGTGTCTGAGAGTGAATTGTTGCCTTCCATTATGTTGCCTCTGACATGCTGAACCTTCCAAGGAGGAGAGCATCAACCTGGCAATCTTATCATTTGCTACCATTCATCCAGCAATTTCAGATGTTCCAAACGCTCTCCTCTGGCTGGTGTTCTCCTCCCTCCAGCTGAAAAGGGAGGAACAGATGCATGTCAGCACCCCGCTGTTCACGGGGAGGGGCCAAGTGGAGAGGGAGAACACAGGAGCTCACCAGGCTGGGGAAGGAGGTTCCGGCAGACCCGGGGTCCGGGTCAGAGACCCGACATTCAGGGTCTGAGAAGCCCGCACCGCCCTGAAAGGTCCAGAGATCTGGGTCCTAATCCCAAATGAGCTGTCCAACTTTGGGCAGCTCTGCTGACCTCAAAAACGGAAATTTAATCTTTTCTCCCCCATCAGCGAAACAAAGGGTTTAGACTACCATGACCCTTCTGGTGAGATCTCTTCGAATTCCAACGTGTTATAAATATTTTCTGTATTTCTGTCACCACACATCTATGCAAGGTATCCTGTGTTCCTGCATTCCTCCGGCTAACAAAGACACTTTGCTACCATGTTCCCATGGTAAGGAAACAGGGAGCTTGAAAGTTATAACAGAAATATAGGCCAATGGACTAGAACCGAGAGCCCAGAAATAAAACTTCTATGTCTATGGCCAATTGATTTTCAACAAGGTGCCAAGACCACTCAATGAGGGAAGAGCAGTTTCCTCTACAAATAGTGCTGGGACAAGTGGAAAGCCACATGCCACAGAATGAAGTTGGACCCTTCATTCACACCACATGTAAAATTCACTCAAAGTGGATCACAGAGCTAAATATTGGATCCAAAACTACAAACTCTTTGAAGAAAGTATAAAAGTACATCTTTGTGACCTGAGGTTTGGCAGTGGTTTCATATATGTGACACTAAAATCACAAGGAAGCAAAGAAAAAAGCAGAAATCCTGGACTCCGCCAAAATAAAAATCATGCCTGCATCCAAGGGTATGATCCAGAAAAGGCAACACGACCATCAAGGAAATGGGAGAGGGGCACCTGGGTGGCTCAGTGGGTTAAGCCTCTGCCTTCGGCTCAGGTCATGATCTCAGGGTCCCGGGATCGAGCCCCACATCGGGCTCTCTGCTCAGCGGGGAGCCTGCTTCCTTCTCCCTCTCTCTCTGCCTGCCTCTCTGCCTACTTGTGATCTCCGTCTGTCAAATAAATAAATAAAATCTTTAAAAAAAGAAAATGGGAGAAAATATTTATAAATCATATGTCTGAAAGGAGACTTATATCCAGAATATGTAAAGAACTCTTACAACTCAATAATAAAAAACAACACAAGATCCAGCTTAAATATGGAGGGAGGATAGAAAAGACATTTCTCCCAAGAAGGTGCATGTGAAAAGCAGCTCTGTGTCATTAGTCATCAGGGAAATGCAAATCAAAACCATGAGAAGACGGTCGTCCAAATCTACTTAAAGAGCTCTCACCAAGAAGTTGGACAATACCAAATGTTGGCAAGGCGGTGAACTGGGAGCCTTCACTCATGGCTGCTGGGGAAGGTAAGAGGGTGCAGGCCTTTTGGTAAAGGGTTGGGCAATCCCTCAAAAGGTTAAACATAGAGTCACCCTACAGACCAGCAATTCCACTCCTAGGTAGAGACCCAGCAGAAATGAAAACGCATGTCCACACAGCACCTGACTATGAAGGTTCCTAGCAGCATTACCAATAATCACTGGAAGATGGGAACAGCCCAGAAGTCCACTGACGGATGAAAGGAAAAACAAAATGTAGAATACTCAGACAATGGGTTATTTACTCTGCCTTTTTTTTTTTTTTTTTTTTTTTTAGATTTCATTTATTTATTTGAGAGAGAGCAAACATGAACAGGGGTCAGAGAGAGAGGGAGAAGCAGGCTGAGCAGGGAGCCCGAGGTGGGACTCAATCCCAGGACCCCGGGATCACGACCCCAGCCAAAGGCAGATGCTTAACCGACTGAGCCACCCAGTGGCTTAGTCCCTTATTCAGCCTGAAAAAGCAATGATGTCCCAGCAGATACCGTGAAACCATTGCGCTAAGTGAAAGGCGGCAGTCAGCGAAGACCATGAGTTATGGGATTCTGTTTACAGAACATGTCCAGGTTAGGCAGACCCACAGAGACGGAAAGCAGATTTGCAGTGACCAGGGACTGGGGGAGGGGGAAAGTGAAGAGTGATTGCTCATAGGTTCGGGGTTTCCTCTGGGGGAGATGAACATGTTCTCAAAGGCTAGCTAGACCACTCGGCGGGGAGGGGGACATCCAGAAAACACCAAACTGTGCACTCTAAAATGGAACGATGAATTCTATGGCAGGTGCATTACATTTCAAAAAAGCTGGTATTCCAAAAAAAAATAAAGTATATATTAATTTTCTGTTTCTTGCCTCTCAAGTTTTTATAAAGACTCCCACCCCTCTGGTGCCTGTGAAGGAGGACAGGGTCTTGTGGTGAAGTCCACGACGTTGGGGAGGCCAAGACTGAGCCTCCATCCGGGCTTCTCCATGGTGATTCTGTCCCTCCCCCGCCCCCCAGGAGGGGGCATTTGGCAACATCCAGAGACATTTTTGGCAGTCACGCCTGGGAAGGGCAGTGCTCTTGGCTTCCAGTGAGCAGAGGCCAAGGACGTTGCTAAACATCCCACGACACCCAGGCCAGCCCCTATAACAAAGAAGGACCACGGCCCTAAGTGTCAGCAGTGGCGAGGTTAAGAGGCCCTGAGCTACCTCCAGACAGCAACAGGGGAAGCCAGGCTTTGATTCAGGCTCAGGGCAATCCAGCTCCCCAGATACCTAGTGAGCAGCCCGCACCAGGATCAGACACAGGGCTGGCCCGGAGATACCGAAGGGGATGTCCCCGAGGAGGGGGCCTGTGTGTTGGGACCTGGGCTGCACGCTGCCCAGAGAAAGGCGTGGAGATTGGGCCTGTCCCCACCGCTTTCGGCTCCCATTCCAGTTTCCGAGGAGATTGGCCCTGGGGCTCATCAGGCAAGGAGAGGATGCAGCAGAGATGTGATTTTCGAGCGGAGCTCCCCTCTGGAAGGCCGGGGAGGCCCTTGACACCCGTCCCCTAAGAAGCCCTGCAGGACGCAGGCTCTGTGGACTCAGGGGTGGAGGGAAGACACTTTGCCGGAGACCATCAGGCTCAGTGCACAGCGCTGTGCTTGGGTCTGGCTTGTGGCCAGAGAAGGAGTTTAAACTGGGGTACAGCGAGGCCATCTCCTCGTGAAGACAGTGACTTGCCCTGTATCCTTTCCAGATGCCGGCTTGGCTGGGCTGAGCCGGGCGGCATGGCCAAGGGGGAGAGACGCACTAGAGGTGTTCCTAAAGAGGCAGGCTTGCCCTGTGTGGTCCCTAATGAGAAACACGCCAGCCAGGGCCATGCTCCTGGGCCCCCCACCTTCTGGCAAGGGGAGAGGTGGCCCTAATTCCTAGGCGGTGTCCTTAGGAGTGGTGCCCTCAGGCAGCTGCCCTCATAGCCCCTTGCCTCAGCCCCCCAGCCCGTGACCTCCCTTCCTTGCTCCCGTCCCTCTGCTGCTCTCCATCTTCCATCCCCTTCTCCCCAGGGTCTTGATAAATATTATTCTAATTCTGAAACGTGCCATTCCAGTCCCACCTCATTAATCTGGATGTGCCCCAGGAAATGGGTTAGGGCCTGAGCTATTTTCCAACCACGGGAAAGAAAATCGGTCAGGGAGGGATGGGGAGGCGGGGCTTACAAGAAGAGAGTGGGCAGCCCTTTCCAGGTCCGAGAGGGGGGCAGAAGGGAGGAGAGGACAGAGGGGGACAGGCGGACAGAGGAGGGGAGAGATAGGACGAAGGAGGGCAGACAGTAAGGCAGGGACTCAGAGCCACAGAGAGGCAGTGGGGAGGCAGAGACTGGGCTGGAGAGAAAGGGATACGGACAGACAAGGGGACAGAACTGGGCAGGGACAAGAAGGTGGAGGGAGGACAGGGGGAGTGAGGAACAAAAAGAAATTCAGAGAAATCGCTCAGAAATGACTCAGAAGGTAAGGGAGGGGGAGGGGCTCAGACAGGGGAGGAGCAGTGGGAACAGGATAGGGCCAGGCCAGCAAGGACAGAGGGGGCTTCCCACCCAAGGACGAACCCCCCCCCCGCGCCCCCTGGCCCCCTACAAGCTTCTCATTTAAGGACCTGAAGAGTCTTGGGGGTGGCTGGCTGGCCCAGCTGGTGGGACACGGGACTCCTGATCTCAGGGTCGTGAATTCGAGTCCCACGTTGAGCATAGAGTTTACATAATAAAATAATAATAATAATAATAATAATAATAAAATTTTTTAAAAAAAGAACTTGAAGAATCTTGCTAATCATCCCAACCTCCCCGCCGCCCACCCCACCCCCGCCACATTTGCTGCCATATCCGGGTAAGTCTAACAAAAGCATGCTTTTTTGCCTGAATTGCCCGGATTGTGGCCTTGGCTCGCCACTCCCTCTGGCACATGGATTCCGTGGCTTTCCTGGATGCGTGGTGAGCAGGGGAGAGTAAATTAACTGGGCAGCAAGTCGGAGCAGGGCAAACCGTCGTATATGAGCATTCCGGCCAGGAACCTTCAGGGGTCCTCGGGAGCCACTGCGTGTGTCTTCACCATCTGCATCACTGAGACACCCCTGCACGTCTGTGCCCCGCTAACCCGGTCCTACATGCCCTCGCCTGCCTGATCGGCCGTGACACCCCCTCGAAGCCTGCGTGACCTCGGCAGGCAGTACTGCCCTGATTTTTAACCCAGAACTGAGGCTTGGACGGATTCTAGGGCTGGGACGTGATGGAAGAGAAATTCAAATTGGGGGCGCGGGACCTGAGTCTGGGTGTTCTTCTGCTCACTGGGACCGCGGCCTGTGTTGATCTCTCTGCCCTGTGCTGGGTCCGCTTGCACCAGTGAGTCCGTCGGGTCTCTCCCCCTGGGTCTACCAACTTAGCAAATGCCAGCTAACATCTGGGCACGGAGAAACAATCAGTAAGTGAACGATTTGGGTCAAGACTCCGGATTCACCTGCTTAAAAACCTTGACTAATAACGCCAGCGATCCCAAGGAAATGGAAGTGTGTCTGAACACCCCAAGTGTTGAGTTGTCTGGACACCGGTGACCAGGCCTGGTCAACATTTTGACGGGCTGCCACCTGCATTCGGGAGACATGGACTCTTTCTAAAAAGGGCACGTGGTTCCCCTTGACAAGAGAGAAATAAAACCTTCGTAGCCTTTGCTTCATAACCTTGCCTGCTTGGGAAAGTCAGCAGGAACTCAAAGACTTAGGAAATGGACCACTATCATTGACTGAGGGATGACTATGTACCAGACACCCATGCTAAACTCTTACACCCCCCCTATCCTCCAACCCTCAAAACAACATGATTTGGGAGACGCTATCGGAGCCATAACTAACTGCTGGGAATACTAAGACTTTGCAAGGCTAGCCATATGGCCCAACGGCACACAACTAGGAGGTGGTAAATCCAGATTCTACCCATGGGTAGGTGAAGAGACAGAGGCTTCCTTTAAACCACCAGATTATCCATTCATCCATTCATTCATGCATATGCTCGTCCACCCACCCGTCCCTCCATCCACCTAGTCACATGATTTTCCACCTAACACATCCCTCCAAGGGTCTCTGAACCCAAGGTTGTAGGAGTGCTCAATGGTTAGCGGAAAAATTGGCCCAAACAGAAGCCAGCTCCCTCTCGGCTACCCATTTCTAGTGACCTCTGTGAGTCATCGACACCAGCAGCCAGAATGTTTTTACGTTGTTTTTAGAGGGCAACTGTTTTGTCCCACTGAGTCCTGAGGAGAGCACCAACATAGTTTCTTAGAACCCTTGCTCTGCACAAGGTCCTAGTGAGGAGGTAGTCTTGCTCTACCAAACCCTTGTCCTCCTACCCAGCACTCAGTCCCTGGACTCCGTGGAGTTTCTTTCTCGGGAGTTCCGAGCCCCCTAAATGCCACGGATGGGAGAAACTAAGTTCACGTAGTGTCCAGTAAGCTTTTCTCTGCCAAGGACAAGGCAAGCTGGCTCGTTTCAACCCCTAACTGTGTCTTTTCGCTTTCCGGAGGGAGAAGGAAGACATTTCTGCTGTTGGATAGGTGTGGTAAAAGGCCAAACGGATCAACTGCTCCATGAATAAGCTATTCTGGTTAATGCTCTTACTCCTGAGGACTAATGAAAACGCTCTTGATCTTGAAGAATTTTCTAAAAGCATTCCTGCCTAATTAAGTAGAATATACTGAATATAATTAATATATTTTTTTAAAAGAATGCAAGTTTCTTCCATGAGAGGGCCAGCAGCCTAATCTTTAGCTCTCTTTGGAGAACACTAAGCAAAATGCAGATTATTCTAGGAAAACACAGTTATTTGTGTAAAAACTGCAGGATGAACCATGAAAGGTTGTTTTTATTCTTTTTCTTTTTCTTTTTCCCTCCTTAAGTAAACCTCTGACGGCTCCTTTTGTATTTCTCCTAGAAGTAGAATGCAGATATTCTAATCTGGTTAAATCCAATATTCTGGTTATCTGAGTCCCAGAGAACAGAGCTTTTGCGGGATGCTGGGAAGAGCAAGTGTCCTCTGTAACTTCCTCCTCCTACCTGTTTCCTGGGCAGTCGGCGTGCCTTTAATTCTCCAAAACACGCGCTCCGGACAATCAAAGTGAATATATTTTTAATAAACACCGGCCGAGGAGAATGGCTTCATTTAGTTCTTATTTCTGGTTCTCTCACAGTCCACTTGAAAAACACAGCTGCTAGCTTTGTGTCTGCACGAGACCGCTCTCCTCATACAGAGAGGCTCCAAATGGGTGTGGAGATCTCCTTTGTTGTGGTAACAATGTTTGCGCATCTGCACTGAGCTGTTCTGGGGGTCTGAGTTGTCCCCGGGCACAATGGGAATTCATCGTGGCCAGTGAACACCGCGGGACCCAGGGAGGGAAGGCTCGGCCGGTCTGCTTTGCTTTCCAGGTAAGCTGGCCACGTTGCTCCATCCCGACAGGCACCTGTCTGGGGGCTGTGACGTGATGGTTAGCCCTGAGCCAGCTGGAGCACAGACATGCCTCCTCTGGCCGCCCCCCCCCGCCCCCGTCTGCCCCTCACAGTATGCCCACCACACTCTGCATTCCTGGCCTCATGAATCATGTGAAAATTTACCCGGGAGTGGAAAATGGGGCAGCATCAACACCATGCCTAGACTTTCTACAAACATCTGGATCATCCGAGAACAAATCCAAGAGCTCGATGGGTTGAGGGCGTCTACCACTTCGAACTGGGGGCAAACAAAAATGCTCCCAAGATTTGTCAGCGTAGCAGTGGACAGGCAGGTGACACAGGAATTCATACATGTACCCGCCACCGGGGTTTTCCTTTTGTTATCTCGGCGTCCTTCTCTCGACGTGCCATAGGTGCGTGAACCGAAATCCAGGGCTGAGACCAAAGGAAGGTGGGGCAGCCTATCATGGGGGTCCTGCAGCCAGAGTTCCCGGGCGGGAATGCTGACCACTTAGTATGCTGACAACCACCAGCTACGTAGGTGCCCTGCGGTTCTGTTTCCTCATTGAAAAAATAAAGCTGAAATAATAAAACCAAAAAGAAAGTCTACCTCTTCTGAGTTATCGCAGAGATTAAATGAGTTAATATTCATAGAGCACTTCAGACAGAACCCGGCAACCGGGAAGCACTATATAAATATTTGAATAATAAATAAATCCGGCGACAACCTCCTCGTGTATGCTCAGGCACAGCCCACAGGAGCACAGCAGAAGTAAGGATGGAAGAGGGGCTTCCCGGAGGCCTGCGTCCACAGTGCCAGATGGGCCAAACTCTGGCACACAACGGCCACGGGTCATCCTGGAAGGGACCACCCACGTCCCATCTTTTCCAATCAGGCCTCAGGACAGGCACGCGTCTGGTCACACAGCTGTGTTCCCTGAACCCTGAACCTGGCCTCTGACAGCCAAAGTGCAAGGAAGAGTGTCAGTTCCTCTCCGCGAGGCCGTCACCAGCTGTGTTTCCGATAGACTGGGAGGAAGCTCTGAGATAGAGCTCAGCTGAAAAGCAAGGAGTTTTACTTTGTGAGCAAAACAAATCAAGACTCCAGCGGGGCCTAAAAGAGCAAACGCATCACACTAGCCAGGGAGAAGTTTGCTGCAAAGGATTCAGCTGGGCTGTTTTTGTTTTTCGTTCTTCCTATTTCCCTTTTCCTTCCTTCCTTTCTTCTTTAAGGAAAAAAAAAAAAGTATAAACATGACTGGCACTTCCAAACTCAACTATCTTCGCATCGACAGAACCATCAGAAGAGTGGGGTCCACGTAGAGACCACCCAACGTCCTCCCCATTTTCATTACTTACGCCAGCCCTTCGTTCAACCCCATTAAGTAAGCACCTGCCTGTGCCAGGCACTGCTCCAGGCATAAAATACAGGTGTGAACAAGACAAGCAAACACACGTTTCGTCCTGATATCCTGGTCGGGGAGACGGACAGATGCCTAGCCCTGGAGACCCACCAATTTCCCAAAAGGAATCTTCAGATGTTTGCAAGGCACCCAAATGACCGAGACCTGCATGTTGCTGGGGAAAATGTCACCTGGGGGTTCTGCTAGAGATTTATAAGCCCATTTTGATGTGAACCGCCCTCGCACGGGTACAAACACTTGAATGCATGTCCCATGAGGAAGAGACTCGTAGCTAGGGATATTTATCCAAGGAAAAGGGAGACTGAAGGGGGCATGCCCTTGCCATCTCCATAGAGAAAGAAGACTTCTTGTCTTCCAGAAGAAAGGATACATTTCCTATGGGTTGTTCCACTGGAGACGCCTCATGCCAAGAAGTCGATGTTGGCTCCCCATAAGAATTAACGAGAATTACGTCCTCAGAACCTAATGGATCACTCCAGGAACAGAGGGAGCCCAGGTCTCGATGCACATGTATGTGAGGACCAAAAGAGCTCCCAAGTCCCCTTCACCCAAGAGATGGTGTGAGCTTAAGATGCTAAAGTCAAGCCATCACACCATTCTTACCTGAAGGGAGTGTACAAGGAAAATGCATTTTCTCCCAGGACATTTGATGTACGGATGTACATTCTGCTTGCCTCAACCTCCCGGGTGGCTGAGACCAGAATGGGGCCAGAGAAGAACACAGCTCCACAACTTGGTGGCCCCCATCCCACAGCCAGCTGACAGACCAAAGTCTGTCAGGTCAGGGCCAAGGGACTCACCCAAGGGCATGGCGACAGAAAGTGACCCAAGGTGGGATTAGCCTGCCTCTTATCTCAGCTCCCAGGAAACCCTGGGTTCCTAACCCCCCGTGTCCAGGGGCTCATCCCAGGGCAAGAGGGAATGAGGAGAACCTTCTGGGTTGTGGGAGGACCCACTGCAGAGTTTGCAACGCCGAAAGAGAGAGAGTTTCCAGATTCTAAAAACTCAGGGCAATACAAAGAAAAAAAAAAAAAAAAGAAACAACAAGAGGGGCAATTAGCAGGAGCCCCCCGGAGGGAATTAAAAAGGGAATTTGAAGCAGTCTATGGTCAAGCATCCCCAATATACTTAATCCCAATCAGTCAAACAGGCATGGAAATTCAAAAACACTTTAAAGGAAATGCATTCTTACTAATTCCTGGGCCATTGCAAGATTACAAACTAGGCTAGGAAAAACAACAACAAAACAAAACCCAAAAAATTGATCTTTGTGGAGCTGGAGAGCTACTTCATTGAATAGATAAGAATGATTGGTAATTAGCAGGCCAACCGTCTAGGAAGAGCCTGCTTGAAAAATCTGTACTACCGCATGGTCTCTGTGCCCTGCGCAATCTTTGCAGTCTTGTCTGAGCTATTAATCTGTTCATTACAGATTTTTATCAGATAGAGGAAAGAAAAACAACGTCACCCAGGTCCGATTTGGATACACGCGGAATTAGCAGAGTCTCAGTCGAAGCCGTTTAATGAAGTTACAGCAGGACGAGTTCAAGAAGGAGAGCTGGAGGGAGAGAGAGCAAAGGGACCCAACCCAACAGAAGTGAAGGGGGATCCAAAAAAGCAGGACAGGTAGGAGAAATGCATCATCCCCTGGGAAAGTTCGAGCAAACTTCTCGGGATGCAGTCAAAAAAGACACAGAGGGCCGGCTGTTAGTTCAATCAGGAAGAAACCTGATTCTTCCACGGGGCCCCAGGCAGCCCCAGTGCCTGGGAGGCGGGGACTGACGCCCATTCTTACCCAACCCCTAGGGATGACAGCAAGGGTCTGCAGTCCCAAGACCTCCAAAGGGAGGGGATGGGTGAGCTCTGGAACCCACGCTCAGGCACCACTTAAAATTAACAGCCACTCCCCCACAAGCCCTCTTGGGTTCAAATCCCTCCTCACTGGGGCAGCAAGACCAAAGGAAGATCCAAGAGGGGACACGGTGGAAAGCATCCTTCCCAGAAGAGGACATTTGGCTAAGGGAGCCGCGAATATGTCCAGAGGACAGATGTCCTAAGTAATGAGACTTTAATACCGGAGCTAATGGGAACAGTACACAAGACCAAATGCCAAAAAAGCAAGGAATAATGAGTGTTTGGGAAGCCTGCAGAAAGCAGTGACTCCTCTCTCCCAAACGCCCGGGGAGCAGGGCCAAGGTTGTAGCCACCCAGCACCTGGTTGGAACTTGGCCTCCATGGTCTCGAGGTGGGGACAGTGGGCGTGAGCAAGGAGGAACAAGTGTTCTCCTGTTCCTCTGACCCGAATGGGTCTGAGCCAGGATGGGGACTGGAAACAGTGTCCAGGAAACTTCGTCTCCCTGGAGAAAGCTAGGGAAATTGTTCCTACACCCACCCTCAGTCGGGTGAGTACCCCCCTCCATCAGGGACCCTGCCCTGGGCGCCACAGGCCAGGGAGTGTGAGCCGCACAACTGACCACCACCACGGCCGTGACCACCACCACTGACCAGGACAACAGAAGTTTGGGAATAAAGGCCAGGGCGCTGAGGGCTCCCCGGGGTGTCTTCCTTCAAGCATGCCTTTCTGGACAGGGGACTCCAGGTCACAAGAAGCAGAGAAACACCTGATAAGAAGGAGGAATTAGGAGACCCGGCTGGGAGACTTAAAACAGGGAAAGCGCAGGACCAGAGCGGCAAGCAGCAGTGAGTCGGGCAAAACTCTGCCTGGTGTGCCCTGTGCTACGTATTATAAATGGGGCAGGGAGGGGGCAGTGACAAATGGAACTGCTTGGGAGCTGCAGGTCCCGGTAATTAGAACTGGGAATGGCCCGAGGTCCATCCCCTCGCCCCCAGATCACTTCCTCTCCCCAGCGCCTCTATTACTCTTCAGAGCTGGACTCGTGCAGAACTGCCCTGGGGTTGGGGGGGGGGAGCCGGGCTGGGGGGGAGGATGGGTTTCTGCCAATAACGGTAAAGGATTGTTGTTTTTGTTGTTGGCGTTCCTCCATGGAATCGGGGTGTTTTGCTTCACTTTTGTTTTTACGCATTTTCTTTGTGTTGCCTTCACCATCGTCCGCCAACGTGATCCATTCTTGAAAACAAGGCTTTGCACTGCCCTGGTGGCCTCAGGCCCTGCAGGCAATGCAAGTGAGGCCACCAGCCCGGTTCTGTGGCACCCCGATCTGCAGGGCATGAGAAATGCCCTCATTTCTCACCACGATAACCCGTGCCAGGGCACGGTAAGAGGCCTCTTTGCTTTCTCAAGGAATCGGAGCATCACTGACCCGTTTACATCTGGGGCGGTGGGAGCCAGCTGCCCCCCGCCCCCCATGGAGATAGAGACTGGCCATGTTCTAGCTGTGTGACCTTAGGCAAGTTACTAAGCCTCTCTGAGCTGATTTCCTCCTCCGTGCAATGGGCACTTATCCCCAGAGGGTGAAGGAAGGATGCAGTGAGACAGTTTATGTCCAGTACATAGCAGGGTTCCGGGCACAGAGGAAGCCCTGGAGACTGAGAGCTCTGGTCAGCCTCTCCCTACCACCCTCCCTGTTTCATCCAGGTGACCTTCAGCCGTCTGGCCCTCCTCAAGGCTGGCTTTCTGCAGACGCACAGAAGACGGAGTTGTGTAAGCTTCCGGGAAACAGACCTTCTCCCATCTTCACCTTTGAACAGAGGAAGGGGGCTTCCCAGCCACAGAGCAGGGCTGATCCCCCAGGGTCCAACAAGAGTGCCCATTAGGGGGTGTGCGGGGACCAGAGGCTGTGCCCTGGTGCGCACGCTCTCTGGGAGAAGGGGCCAGGGGGAGTGCAGTTCATGTAGGAATCCACGCGCCATGGTCAGGGGCAGCCCCACCTCCCTGCACGTGCAAACACTTCCACCTGTCCAAGGGCTGTGTGGCCCCAGCAGGGACTTGACGCAAACGCCAGATCGCGGAGGTGATGGCATCCACACGGACAGACGGGAGGGCGCAGAGACCCTCCAGCTCTGACCCCAAGCCCGGCTGCACGCATCCCCAAGAATTTGGGTCCCTCTACCCTCAGAATCAAATTAAAAATCTAAATTGAGTAGTCTACTTATCTCATGAAAAAATGTGGGACATTCTTTTTTTTTGGTTCTCCCTCTCTGAGCAGTTATTTGAACTTTCTTCCCTGCATGTTCGAGTGCTTTCTTTCCCCAGGGCCTCCACTGTCTGCTGGGACATGCTGATAGGACATGAGGCTGATTTGGGGAAGGCTGGTCATACCCTCCTGCATGCAGCGTGGTCTCTGCAAAGTGGCCCCCATGGCCACCGGGCTCGGCTTTCCAAGGCTGCCGTTCCTTACTGGAACACCTCCTCTGGGCCCGGCCTCTGGGGACAGCGGCCACGAGGCTCCCAGGAGGGCAGGTCTCATTACTGGAGGCGCCCTTTGTGTCTGCGAATGACTGGCCGATCACCAACTCCATTCATCGGCCTCAGCCCGGTGACTCATCGCTGCTTACAAGAATCACATCTACCCTAAGAGGATAAAAATCTGTGCCGTTTCGGAGAGTCGAGATGACATGCCTTGGGCTCCGAGAACACTTCCAGGAGGAACCGTGGCAACGGTTTTCTGGAGAAGAGGGAGCCTGGGACCTGCCAAGGTGACTGCTTGGAAGGAGGACATATTAGGATAGGGACGTCCTGGCTCTTTCAAAGTTAGGATCGGGCGCATTGTAGGAGAGGGGTCCCAAATTGCCTGCCATCAAGATGAATGTCACAGAATGGCCGGACCTAAATCTCCAGCTTCATTAGCCATCCTTCTAGAAGCTTCTCTGGACCCCTCACCTTGTATCCACTCTGTCCCTGTGGGGTCATGGCCCAGCCCTGGGAATAGGCAAGGGCTGGTAGCAGTGAGCGTGCCTCTGGGACTCACAGAGCTGTCATATATTTGGGGAGCCACCCTAGAGGACAAAGGGGAAATCCCCCCCCACATTGGGCCCACAGGGCACCTGGAGGTCTCTGGTGATCTCTGGCAAAACTGAAACTCATTGAACCTGGTAGGTCTCAGCGTTCCCCCCACCCACACACCCCATTTCTGGGAGAGAGAGAAAGCATTCAGAGCCCACATTCTGAATTACAGAGGTCGGCCCACAGTTTTGCTTGGTGGCCCTTTCCCATGGTTCACAACTTTCTGGCTTTTGTTGCACTCCCTCTCTTCCGGGCTCTGCATTCCTCGGATCCTGTTAAAGGATGGTGCTTCAATCAGGTCATCGCCCTCTGCAAAGGGACCTGGAGAAAACTGCAAGGGGACTGGGGAAGACGGACAGAAATCATTTTAGGGGATGGTCAAACTGAATGAGGAAGGACCAAAGCAATGTACGGAAAGGAGAGAGGCTAGAAGTCCATCACTCACTCCTCCAAACATCTGGGAAGTTATCTGGTTGCGACCCAGAGACAGGTGCATTAAGTGAAGCCATCATGGGTGCTCAATGCAGGAGACAGGGCTGGGCCACACCTTGTCAGGAAAGTGGGCGGGGCCCAGACCCAGCCCCGCCCTCAGCTTCCGGGTCTAGGCACCCCCCCCCCTCCACCCCCCACGCTAGCTGGGAACCCCCTGGCATTGTGATCTGGCCTCCCTGGGCATCCCCTGGCCTGTAAAATCAGGAAATTAGGCTACATGGCTGGCCTGTAATAAAAATTCTACAATTCTATAATGATGACAAAATAATAAAACATATGGTTGGCCCTTGAGCAAGGCAGGGGTTAGCGGCGACAACCCCCTCCGGCAGCTGAAAATCCAAGGATAATTTGACTCCCCCCAAAGCTTAACTACTACTAACAGCATATTGTTGAGCCCGACCTTCCCAATAATACGGCAGCCAACCCACACATATACTCTATTCTTACAGTAAACCAAGCTAGGGAGAAGAAAATGGTAAGAAAAAACCCGTTTACTGTTCTGCGCTGAATTTATTTTTAAAAAAATCTGAGGGTGCCTGGCTGACTCAGTTGGGAGAGCATGTGACTCTTGATCTCAGGGTTGTGAGTTCAAGCCTCACATCAGACGTGGAGCCTACGTTTAAAAAAAAAGCAGAATAAAACTATAAAAAAAAAAAATCTGTGTATAAGGGGACCCGCACAGTTCAAACCGGTGCTGTTCCAGGGTCAACTGTATTACTCTGCCTTTTCAGGACAATCTGGTCTCACTTCTAAAAATAAAAGAAGAACAGACAGGGGGAGCAATCATCTTGAAGGGGTGTGAAATAAGCCTGATCAAGGCCAAGGGACGGAGACCTTCTGAGGGTTTGTGGGTAAACCCCTTACACCAAGCCCTCTTCCCTGTTCCCAATACCAACGAGAAACAGGAGGTCATAGATGTGACTCAGGGAAAAACAATGGGCTGGATGGAGTTTCCCAAAACAGAGGAAAGAGAGGGAGAAAAAAAGAATCACATCAGAAGGTATTTAAAAAACAAATTAAACCCAGGTTCTAATACGGTCCCTTCCCCATCGCCCATCTGAGATATGTCACCGGCAAGCTTGCAAGGCAATTTTGTGGTTCTGCAGGATGGACGTCGTCCAGGGATAAAATCAAGATGGCAAGACAAGATGCACCTGAGTTCGCCATAATCTTTTTTTTTTTTTTTTAAGATTTTACTTATTTTATTTGACAGAGAGATCACAAGTAGGCAGAGAGGCAGGCAGAGAGAGAGGGAAGCAGACTCCCCACAGAGCAGAGAGCCCGATGTGGGGCTCGATCCCAGGACCCTGGGATCACGACCTGAGCCGAAGGCAGAGGCTTTAACCCACGGAGCCACCCAGGTGCCCAGTTCGCCATAATCTTAAAAGCAGGTTACGCAGCACGTTACACGGGGCGCGGTGGCAAAGAGGGAGGTGAGGGGGTGACATCCCACGGCCAGCGGCTGGCCGCCCCTTCCAGCCCGTGGTGGGGATTCGCACTCTATGGAAAGGCAGCCGGAAGTTAAGATCTAAGAGCAATCGATCCTGCCAGGCCCTGGAGAAATTGGGGAGTGCAAGGGGGAAGGACAAAGCCTCCTCTGGTGTAGCTCCCTTCTACTCTGGATCTTCGGTGGGCATGTCTGCCCGGGGCTGGGAAACTAACCTCTTTCCATCAGCTCGCTTCTTCAGCTGTCCAAACCCCTGGATCGGAATCAACAGCCAAATCAATCTGATCTCATTAAAAGAGGTTGAAAACAGTGAATTGGACTTTTCCTCCACCTGGGGCTTGGCAGTCTAGCACTGGGGAGAGAACTCTTGGTATCTTAGCAGCGGATTCCTCCCGAGGAACGCGCTCGGAGCCTGGGGTCAGCGGTGGGTGGGGACGGGAGACACAGGCACGTACGTGCCTTCTGGGCTGGCGCGGGGTAGGAGAGGACAAGAAGACAGCAGAGCAACAGACCAGGCGGAACTGTCAGCGCGCCAGATTCTGGAAAAGCAGTGTGCACGGCTGACCTGCTAAATCCAGAATGAACTCTGCCGCCCTTCTGTGTCCAAGGTACCACCTTACAGGCTTAGGTTATGTGGTTTGAGACATATCTCGCCCCCCAGCAGGTGACCAGGGCTCCTCCATGGAATCGAAGGCATATTCATGTGGCCCAGGACCTGGGCACCACATCTACTTCTCACCCCATTACCTCCCTCCTTTCGCCATTTTTGCCTCCTCCTGTCTTCTGGGTGTCCTTCCCTAACCCCTCTTCCATAACCTCCTTAAATTCCTTTACAATTTCCCTGCTTTCCCTGCATGCAATTTTTTTCCCCTCCAAGGCAACAGAAAACAAGCAATGTTCAGACCTTCAGTCCAAGGCAAGATTTTTTCCCCCTGTCCTTCCAACTGCTCTATTTGAAGGAAAAAACAAGTTGACTCTCTATTTAGATCAATTCATTATAGTGAGCTCGCAGTGCTCCAAGAAATGGGAGCGTTTGGGGAATGCTGGGACAATTCATTGCCTGCGGATTCGGGAAGAACATTCACGAAATCAGCCGGCAGAGGGGTCTTGCTATTGCAAAGACGCGGTCAGGCAGCAGGCAAGGGGCCTCTCTGGATTTCTAGAGGGAGAGAAGGTGGAACAGAGTGTTCTCTTGATTCCTTTAGAAACAAGCAGAGGAGCTCAAAGACAAAGGAGCCTCCCGATGGCTGTTGGGTCGCTTCCTGACACTTTTCCTTTATTGCTGGCCCCATCTGCTCAGGTTCTCCTGCCCACAACCCTGAGCATATGACCCCCCCACCCCAAATTCCTCCATCCCCTCCATTCCTGCAGAGTGGGAGGACCCAAGGCATCCCTGACTCCACCAACTACATCCATAGGTCCCTAAGAGCTCTCCGTCCCAGCTGCTAGGTAGCTACTTAAAATTAAAAAAAAAAAAAAAGGCAGACTTTCTCGCTTGGAGAGTCTCCTCTCCAGGACACTAATGAATCAACTCCGGGTGAGGAGGAGGGGACGGGTTTGAATGTGAGATGGCTCCTAGAGGGGGCCCGTTGCCTGGGCGGAAGCACTTGCCCCAGGGAGAACATCACAGCCCCTCGTTGAATAAACAGCCCCAGGAAGCAAAGCAGAAACTGCTGGGGCTAGGGGGCATGCCTGTGGTTTATGAGCTTGAACCTCAGCTGGGGGAAGGTGAACGGGGAAGGTGAGGTAGCGACCTGGGGGGGAAACAGGGCCATGGCTGGGAAAAGGTGGGCACCCCCTAGTCCAGTGTCTCCCCAGACCCAGAGCACGGCTCAGCCTTTGGTCCACCTGGCCGCCCATCTCTTCCTCCCCTCTGGGGTCCAGCTGAGCTGGTGTTGGCATCACCGGAGAGCTGAGAGTTTCCCCTACAGACACTGACTCCGCACACAGAAACAGGACAGCAGGGTCTAATCACTTCTGGAAAAGACTAAATCTGTTCTTCCCTGCGGGGGCCAGAGCAGTGAAAGGAAGCCGGGCTCCAAGGAATGTGTGCCATGGGCGAGCGGAGGGCTGGCCCGCCCGGGGACACCAGGAGGAGGCAGGTGGCTGATCTTGGGGTGGCATCCTCCTCCTCCACCCCTTCTAACCCTCCCACAAACATCCCTTAGGATGATGACCCGGTCCTCCTCCCTCGGACCCAGCCCCTGCCCACCCCGCTCCCATCTTCGGAGAGAGGATCACACTGGAATAAATCCTTCACCTTTCCAGAAAGGAAATGTCTCTGCTGAACTATTTCAAGGCATAGGGACCCACACACACAGCCCACTTCCTCTGCGGACCCCCCTGGAGAGGGTACATCCTTTCTCCTCCCCCATCCCCTCCCTAGGAAAAACTCATAAGCTAGGACTCGTTCTCTCTTCCCATTTCTCTACTCCGGTTCCCAACCAGACTCTCTGCACAGAAACCCCCCCAACCCTACCACCAGAATGACAAGCGGTGACCTCTCAAGTGTGAGCGAGTTGGGATGCGTCCTGGGAACACATCCAGGGGTTGGGGAGCAGCACCCTGCCATGTGTATGCTCAGCCTGACATACCCAGGGAGGGGAGAGGTCGAGGTGGGATGCTTTGGTGCCTGAGTTACCCAGAATTGGATGCTGAGCTTCCCACCCACCCAACCCCACCGCCCCCCCTCCCCCGCCCAGCCCAAGGTCATCATGGAGTGTCTGGAGGGAGGGCTCAGGCTCTGCCCCCTTTCCCCCAAAACAGAGACAGGCATTGTCCCTCACCGAACAGGCCCCAGTATGTTGGTTTCCAAAGCACCCAGCAGGCAAAGCTACAGCTGCTCGCAGAGAAGCTGTGAACTGAATAAAATCAGGAGGTGAATTTGAGAGAGAAACATCCCACGTTAACATCATGGTCTCAGGCTGAACTCAGCTCCCTTCCACAATTACCTTCCTTCCTGACCCCAGAGGGAAACTGCTCCAACACCATCACCAGTCCCTGAGCCTCACACCTGTACACAAACAAGTTATCCTAGTCCGGGGTTGGGGGCGTGGGCTTGCCGTGATGGGGAGGGGGAAAAACACCCCAAGGAACAGTGACACATTCAGGGTCACAAACCAGCAGAACAGAGGCCAGCACCAGCATCCAAAGACCATCACCAGTATCCTCCCAGGGGATGATAAATACATTCAATAGGGGGGTATGAGGGCAGGGTAGGGGGCAGCCCAGAAAAGAAAGAAACCAGAGCAAGGGAATGTGGGATGAGTGGCCAGGAGCCCAGGAAAAGGCACCTGGAGGTAGGCAGAGGAAGGACCGAGTACAACTGCTTCTGGAAGGTGCCTGCCCACAGGCTATGACTTTTCTGCTTTCCAAGGTGAGCCACGAGGGAGAACCCTTCACCAGACCAGACCCCAAGGAGATACAGACTGCCCGCATCCCATTTCTCACAATTCCTCCACCCATGCCCGGGACCAGCCAGGCACAGACTCACTACCTAAAAGATAAGATATTGGGGGGGGTGGGGAATGGGGGACAGTGGCCCCTTAGGGTGACGAGTGAGGAATTATACACAGGTCTGCTTTTGGAAACACACAGTTCTGATACCCAAGTATGTATGTCACTATTGAAATACCCACACGTCGTGCGTTTGACTCAATAAAACCTGCCAGGGAGTATCATCTTTTCTCAACATCTTCAAAGGAAGAAAAAAAAATCATGCCCAGAAATTTCTATCTGCCTTTCTCTCTCTTCATCAAGGTACGGCTGATTAATGTCCACAGCGGCAAGGGAAGAAGGCATTCAGGCCGAAAGAATAGAAATGAGTTTCAGCTGTGTGGTTCTGGGTGGGGGTCTGCTTGGCACACGCAGAAGCAGGACTGGTCTGGGGGAG
The DNA here is from genome assembly GCF_002288905.1 of Enhydra lutris kenyoni. Taxonomy (NCBI): domain Eukaryota; kingdom Metazoa; phylum Chordata; class Mammalia; order Carnivora; family Mustelidae; genus Enhydra; species Enhydra lutris. The sequence goes on along the minus strand of NW_019154166.1, from coordinate 5,105,209 downwards.
GGGGTCCTGGTTACCCAGGCAGGGCTCACACCCCGTGCCAAAAATGGAGGCATGTCCTGGGGCAGGATTTGTTCCCTGACTCTGCTGAACCAGGTCCAGCCATTCATCATCACGAGGGGACTGGAAGCTGAGCTAACTTTGCCTCCTCTGGGTGCAACGGTCCCTGACTTGGGGAGAGAGGCTGGTTTCCTGTTCTCTGGGCTCCGACTTCCCTAAGGACTCCCTGGGAGCCAGGGCCCTGGGGTGGGAGGCAGTCAGGATGGGGCTGTGCTTTGCCATATTTCGAGCTCTTGCCATAAGTTTCCCGGGGAGGCTGCCCCCGTCACCCCCCCCCAAAAGTAAGCGGTAAAAGCTGTCCACCGGGCTTAACACAGCAAGCGTGTTAACTCAGAGCATTCTGCCAACGGGGTTTGAAAGACCAAGTCCTCCAGTCTCGGCAGGAAAATAAGCATCCCACTTGGGCAAGGAGGCAGTGAAGAGACACCATCTGCTCTTGGTCAACATGGAATGGAGAAATTTTTTACCCCTTCTTACTGGGGAAGGCGTCCCTTCCATACCACCCCCCCACCCTGTCCCCACATGGGGAACACCCAGCTTATACTAAATCACTTGATACTCCCTCCTGTAAGGTTCCAACATTGTTCACGATCCTAGACCAAAGAGGATGTGCTGGTTAGACTCAGAAAGCCAAAGCCAAGAGGAGCCTACCCCAAAGTGCCCACTTGCCCTGAAAACTGAACCCCGGACCCCACCCCATCCCCCATCCAGGGTTATGGAATTCATAAAATCCCAGGCTCAAACTTGGGGGACCCCACTGATCCTTACTCTGCCCCGTAACTCCCCTACCACCAAAGCATGCATTCTGGACTCTGAAGAAAGGGTGGAAATAAGAAAGCTGTGATTTATCTGCACATCAAGGAAGCAAGTGAGGGAGAAACTGGTCTCAGAGAGTCAGAGCGACTTGGTGGCGCCAAGTGTGAAGCAGACCGGGATGCACGTTAAGAGGGGCGAGGCTCAGCGGGAGGCTGGGGACCCGGACCCAGGGCACCTGGGGACTGGGGACCCGGGGACTGGCCCGGGCGGCCGCTCGCACGCACACTCTCTCACCTGTGGATGTTCATCTCCCGCGGAGGGCGGTGGGCCTTGTCATAGGAGACCTTGGCGAAGACGCCAGCCACGATGACGAAGGCGATAACCCCGCAGGTGATGTAGACGGTGAAGTTGGTCTTGTCCTTCTCCGGGTCGTACTTGTTCTCGGGCCCCGGCGACACCACCTTGGTGCTGGGCGTCTGCACCCACACGGGGCTCTGGTAGTTGGTGCACTGGCGCTGGTCCAGCTTCTCGTGGCGCTTCTTGCAGCAGAAGCGGTAGTAGCAGGTGCCGCAGCAGTACAGGTAGCCGCTCTCGCTGTTGTTGCACTCGAACTCCTTGTCGTACTGGCCGCTCACGTCGTAGTAGCCCCAGCACGTCTCGTAGTTGACGGCCGCGCTGGCCGCTGCCACCGCCGCCGCGGGCTGTCCCCGCCGGCTCCCCGCCTCCGGTCCGCCGGGCGCCCGGGCGGCGGTGCCGTTCAGCTCGCGGCCGCCCCTGGCCAGGGCACCCCCGGGCCGCCGGCCCCCGACGGCAGCGGCGCCGGCGCTCAGGGTCCGGTTGGCGGCGCGGCCGCGGGCGCCGCGGGCGCCGGGCAGCAGGTGCAGGGACTCCAGTGTGTTAACTCGGTTATGCTCAAAGATCGGAAGAGCG
>NW_019154166.1:5044527-5103066 GCF_002288905.1 Enhydra lutris kenyoni | reverse complement strand
GCGGCGGCGCGGCTCAGGCGGGACCCGAAGCGCGGCTCCCGGCGGCGGCGGTGGCGGCGGCGGCGGCGGCGGCGGCAGCGGCGGCGGCGGTGGCAGCGGCGTGGTCCCGTCCGGGCGGGTCCTGCGGGACAAGACGGGGAGCCGGTCATGGGGCGGGGCGGGGCGGGGTGCGGGCGGGGACGGAGCGCGCAGCCTTCGAGGAGCCGGGCTCGGGGCGGGAGGGGAGCGGAGCCCACGGAGAGACGGGGCCCTGGGGCTCTGCGCGCGGGCCACCGAGGGCGCACGGGCCGCCGGCCCCGCAGCGCGCTCCCGCCGCGGGCTGACTCCCCGGGACGGAGCGGGCTGCAGCGGGGGGCGCGCGGCGGCCGGCCCTCACTCACTCACCATGCCCCGCTGCGACTGCAGAGGCGGCGGCGGCTGCGGCGGCGGCGGTGGCGGCGAGGGGGAGCGCAGCGGCCGGAGCGAGCGAGCCGGGAGCCGCCGGCCGGCCGCCTGCACTAGTGCCGGAGCGCGTGCGGGAGAGAGCGAGGGAGACACACGCACTCACACACCCGCACACGCGGGAGCGCCGCGCGGGGAGGGGAGGCTGCGAGGGGAGGAGAGGGGAGGGCAGCCGCTCACCGCCACCCACGTTTACACGCCCGGGCGCCCGGGGGAGGGGGCTACTCTTCGCTGCTCCCCCCTCGCGGCGGCACTTGAAGCTCCGCGTCACCAGAGCCCAGGACTCTGCTTCTTCGAAACGGCGAACCCGGCGGCGGAGAAGGGGCCGGAAGCGGGGCGGGAGTGTCCCCTCTGGAGCCGGCCCGCGGCTGGGCCGGACCTCCGCTCCCTTCGCCCCGTCCGGCACTCGGCCAGGATTCAGACCCCTTCCCAGAGCCCCGGGCCGTGCGCTGCCAGAGCGGAGACTTGGGGGATCTGCAAGCCTTTGCCTCTCCCTAGTGGCGACGCTCGCGGCGGAGAGAGGAGGCCAAACCCATTGCTACAGGTTCCTAAACTGAGACCAGGGGTCAAGTGGCTTGCCTGAGGTTACAGCGCTGCCAGTGAGCTGGGCATGCACTGCCTCCCCTCGGGCGCTCTCCTCTCTACCCCGCCAACGACATGGACAAGGACACAAGGCAACGCCAGCCCTGGATGGCTCATTTTATTGCCTCTTCTCGGAGCTTTTCCCAGAGTACTGGGGCAGAGTTAGAAAAGTTGCCAGAGCTTCTAAGACTCAGCTTTGAAATCCCTCTTCTGTAGGTGAAGGGGTAGGGGGTGCCGAGAGGGAGGTGTTCCCATGTGCTTGCTCATGGGATCTGCGGAATGGAGTCCCAGGTCTAACTCCAAGCCTTGAGTCCACCCCAAGAGGGAGTCCTAATCATCGTCTTTGGCATGCGTCCATGGGAGGAGATGGGGGAAATGAGAACAAAAAGCGGGGACCACTGCCAAAATCCTGCCTGCCTGGCCTGGCCTTTTCTGCAAGTGCTGGTGTGTTCAGGTTGAAGGCAGGGGCAGTTGTCGGTGTGGGCAGTAGAGATTGTGGGAAGGCTGTCCATGAAGTCCCACTGGTGCCTGATCCAAACTGAGGGTCCCCCATGCCAGAAAGACAGAGAGGCTCTGCTTGGAACTTCATAATGGATAAGTTGGAGCGGGAGCCCAGATTCCAAGGCACCAGAGGCAAACCCTGGGATGCCTTCCCTCCTCCTTCCTCTGCCTTCCCTCATTCTTCCTCTGAACTTTCTCTCCCATTCTCCCAACTGCATCTCCCCTGCACCCTCTTCTTAATGCTTCTGTTCAGTAAACACCTATGTAGTGCCTACTCTCCACCAGGCACTGGTAAGTGCCGGGATAAAAGATGAGTAAGCCCGTCCCCTTCCTCAAGGAGGCAAGCTTGCAGAGCACTCCAGAGACAGCTCACCAAACATTTACCTTGTCCGTGATCACGTCCCATATAAAGATGGGCACAGAAGGCTCTGAGAGCGCAGATGTCAGGCTCCTAGCCTAGCCCTGGAGGAGCAAGGTCGGGGTCAGAGGCAGCTTTCTCCATGAGTTAATGAGCAGAATCTTGAATGAATAATGAAGAATTAATACAGCAAGCAGAGGGGAAGGACACTGGCAGCAGAGGGAACATCATTAGCAAAACCGGAAAGATGCGAAGCCCTGTGAGGCGGTGTGAGCGAGAGGTGTAGCGGTTGAGCAGAAACTCCGAGGGAGTCTTCCAAATAAAGCTGGCAGGAGGGCACCGTATCTCCTGCCAAAGAACTTGAATTGATTCTGTGGTTGGTGGAGAGCTATTGGTGGGCTCTACTCAAGGGGAAGCCACTGTCAGATTTACACATTTGCTGGCTCTCTAAGTCAGCTGGAGAAAGGAACACCACATGGGAGAAGAGCGATTTGGAAACTGCTCTGAGGACCGAAGGGCCAAAGTAGAGCACTGGAGATCAGTGCCCACAGTAGAGAATGATTGGCATGGTCGAAAGAGCAGGTGCAGGACAGCATTAGCAATGGACATGCTGAAAAGGTATGTGCTATAGTGAGGGCGGTGAAGTGTGTATGCCTGACAATTCTCAGACCTGTACCCCTGGGGCAAATAATACATTATATGTTAATAAAAATAATTAACCTGGGTGGCTCAGTGGGTAAAGCCTCTGCCTTCGGCTCAGGTCATGATCCCAGGGTCCTGGAATCGAGCCCCGCATCGGGCTCTCTGCTCAGCGGGGAGCCTGCTTCCCTTCCTCCCTCTCTGCCTGACTCTCTGCCTACTTGTGATCTCTGTCTGTCAAATAAATAAATAAATAAAATCTTTTAAAAAATAAAAATATAATATATAGTATTTATATATATAATATATAATGTATATATAATTAAAAAATAAATACAAATTTAAAAAGAGCCTGAAGCAAAGCTATTCAGTACCAGGGCTCCAAGCTCAAGAGCACAGATAAGAAAAGCATATCCATTTGGGAACCCTAATATAGGCATATACATCTGGAAATAATATTTCCGTTTTCCATATTCCATATTCCATTTCCATATTCCAAAACGTATTCTTGACCTTTCTACTATGCACAATTCTTTTTAAACATTTTATTTACTTATTTTAGAGAGAGAGAGGGAGAGCATGTGCCTGTGAACATGGGGAGGGGCAGTGGGAGAGGGAGAGAATGTCAAGCAGGCCCCCCCTGCTGAGCACAGAGCCCCAACACAGGACTCTCCACCCTGAGATCATGACTCGAGCTGAAATCAAGAGTCAGACACTTAACGGACTGAGCCACCCAGGCGCCCCACTCTGTGCAATTTCTAAATAATTTCCTGCCTTTTCTCCTCCCTGAGCTTTCACTTCCCCTTTCCTTATTCCACGATTGCCGATTCCACATCTGGGAGCTTCCTAGCAAGGGGCAGAAACATGTCTTCCTCATGTGGAACTCTAACAAGACTTCATCAGTGGTACTGAGTAGGGGAGATTGATTTGGACCTCAGATCGTCCCCCCACGCAATGAGATCTGAACCCCTGTGCTCACAGAGAGTAGGGTCAGCAAACCAACAGAAAATAACAGTATCTCAGAGTTGTACAGGATTTACAAGGTTATTCATTCCAACCCTTATTGCAGTGCATTATATATGATATATGTAGTATATATATAAAATAGATAAATATATATAACCATATATATTATATAAGTATACTTATATATAACATTATATAATATAATATTATAATATAATATATAAATTAATTTTAATATAAATAATATATACAAATATATATATTTATATATATATGTATATTTTATGTTTTACTTATTTATTTTTTTACTAAGCTCTGCACCCAACATGGGGCTTGAACTCATCACAGGGCGATCAAGAATCACATACCCACCGGACTGAGTCAGTCAGGTGTCTCCGCATTCTATTTCTTTTTGACACTTAGAGCCCTCTTGGTTTGCCCTTTGTAGCTGACCAGGTTGGCTGCCACCAACCAATATCCATTTGCCTCCCAACATCTATTTTTCTCCTTTCTCCTTCTGGTTTCAATACCTGAATTGTTGGCAGGATGAAGGTGTCCTTCCTTTGTGGATTGAGCTTACCTAAAAGTGCACAGAGAAGAGTTTTCTTTTTCAACAACCTATACCAACTTCAGACAGCCAGTCCATGGGTTCAGGAGAAAGTGACCCAATCTCGAGGGTAAATCCCCATTTGGGCTAAGACCACCATGGGAATCCCGTTCCCCTGGGGCCAGTGATTGGTTAGGAATGGGCACATGATCCATTTCTGGCCAATACAAAGTGAGGGAAGTGTTGGGAGGGTCTGGGGAAATTTTCCTTGCTCTGAAAAATAGTGCTGATGCCTCTGCTTTTTCCAGTGCTGTTTCTGTGAATGTCCTGAGCTCACCAGGAGGTGTTGGGGTGGGGCGTGGGGGAACCAGTCCTTAGTCGAAGCTGGTATTGACTCTGATCGATATCAAAGGCAGTGCCGCTCACTGCCTTTCTCTGCCTTCTAGGCATATAGTAGAATGGCAATTACTGGCCCATTCGTGAGTAGGAGGGCCGGCAAATCGTGGGCAGAAATGATTTGTGTTATTTCTGAACCAGAGCATTTAATCACCATTTCAAGACACTCTAGAGTTCCCATTTTCCTCTGGCATGGTGATCAGCAATGTTCTATGTGGGAGTGGCTTTGTCAGCCTGGAAGTGATGACAGTAGGGACGCCCCCCTCCCCCGTTTAATAAAAATGGTGCCTGGCCACGGACATGAAGTAGAAATATACTTCTTTTCCTAAAAGCCCCTGGAACTGGGTCTGTTACCGCAGCATATCCTAGCACATCCTGATTTATACCCTGAGGATGATGGATGGAAGGATGGAAGGAACATTATCATCTTGCATCTGTGCCCAGGGCTCTCACAACTCTGGTCTTCCAGTAATGGGAAATAATTAAATTCCCCTTTATTGAAGCCTTTTTGAATCTGGAGTTTCTCTAACATGCAGCCCAAAGCATCCTAATGGATATACTATGTATTTTTCATCACCATTCTGACTTTCTCTAGGATTTCTAGCTAGCTATGCAACTTTGAGCGAATCCTACCCTTTCCATGGAATTCAGTTTTCTCCTCTATAAAGTGGGGAGCTAAGTGGAGGGAGTGTTTCTACAAGCCACCTCCATTGTATCTTCTCACTGTGAGTCTTTACCATGGTCCCCAAGTTTAAGCATGGTCGCATGGCTCTGCGTGATCTGCTTTCCTGCTGTTTTTCAAAGCTCCTGTCCTCCTCTTCTGTCCTTACTCACTCTCTCCAACTGCAATGGTGTCCTCGCTCTTCCTCAAAGCCTTTCCCCTTGCTCACTGCCTGGGAACCCTCCAGGCCCCAATGTATGCAGGACTTTTTTCTCCAACCTCCCTACATTTCTGCTCAAGCATCCCTTAGAGAAGCTCCCCTGACCTCCTGATGAAAACAACACAACCACCACACAACTACCCGCCATCTCTCCTTCCATCGTGACCACCTTCTCCTTCCCATGATATACCATCATGGCATTCATCTCTACTTGCTACACATTCATTTAGCTATTTTTTTTTTTTTAAAGTTCTCAGGACACCTGGCTGGCTCAGTTGCAAGAGCGTGTGACTTTTGATCTTGGGCTGGCGAGTTTGAGCCCCACGTTGGGTATACAGATTACTTAAATAAAGAAAACTTGAAAAAAATTAAAAATAGATACAAGTTCTCTTCTTACCTGCTGCTGGAATGCCTGCTCGTGCTTGAAGGTTGCTGCTGTTTTGTTGACTGCTGTATTCTCCATGTCTGGAACAACACTTGGCACACAGTAGGCTGTAGTGAGCACAGAAGGACACGTCTCCAGCTGTCATCTCCTCTAGGGACACGGACTCCTCCTGCAGGAACACAAGCTTCCTTCCCTGAGTGGCCCACGTCCAATAACGAATCAAATTGCAAGTAAAAAGGCCTAGCTATTTTAGCCCAATGGAGGAACTCTGATGGGCCATATTTTCTCTAAAGGCCCAGGTTCCCTGTGGCCAAGGCTTTGCTGGGCCATTATTCAATCTACACAATCCTGCCTCCTCCCCCTAAAAAGGAGCCTGTCAACATTTGTCTCAGCCTCTGCTTCAAGAGATCTGAGCTCACCCCTTTGGCATTCAGGAAATATGTGTTGAACAACTGAATGAGTCTATGATCCCCAAATGGCATTCCTCTAAGTGACCATGTGGCTTTTGCTTTAGGACATCCAGTGACAAGTTAGAAACTTCCTCCTAAGGCCATCCATTCCAATGAGAGATAGTTCTAATAGTTGAAAATCAGAGCACATTGCATTTTGTTAGTGTTGCCGATAGGCAAATCAATTTATTGGTTCATCCTGAGCTTCTAGTTGACTAGAGTCTTTGTCACACCTGTACTAGTTAGGATGACTTTTGGGATCCCTGTGGAACACTTCATATTTAGTCTAGTTAATTTTATGGAGCTGCAACCATGACTCCAGCTTTCTGAACATTTGGGGAACTTGTCATTGGATGTGTTAATTCTCCCAAGATTCTTTCTCCCTTTTCCGAGCCAGGGTCTCAAATCTTTATTCAGAGATTTACCCTCCACTACTCTTGTTCCACGAGGTCTGTACGGGATTGCGCATGACCTTGATTTAAGCCTAACAGCACATCGTAATTCCTTCTGGAGACTCAGAGAAAGTAAGCCAGTGGCGGAAGCCCATACAATCAGATGAACCCCAGGATCTGTGGGGGCAGGACTCAGGAAGACAACCCCTCTTTCCACTGGAAGGAGGCAAACATGGCATCATGGTAGCTATCTTGCCTTGGAGAAGGGGAACCCAGAGCTGCTGAGGTCCCCACGGGAAGCTAGAGAAAGGAGCTGGCCCAATACTGGGCTGAGCCAAGAGATGGAAAGAAACACAGTCTTATTGGCACCATTTGAACCTTGAATCTAGCTTCATCTGAAGCCTGCCTACACCTGTACTTCTATGTTACCTGAGCCAATATATCCCTACTTTAATTAAGCTCTTTTTCACTGGACTGTCTTTCTGCAGGTAGAAGCATTTTAATTGGTACAGCTGACCTCACCATTGATCAACATGACTGGAGTCTTAAGTTGGAAGAAGTGGCTTTACCGTCCTCCGAATGACCTTATGTGTGGCAGATGACGACTGGGGGCAGGGGTTGAAAGAAGCAGGACAGGTCATGCCTAATTAGAACTCGAGACCTGTGGCATTTTAGAATTGGATGGGCGCACAAGAATTAATGTCAACTGGACTCTTCTCGGCCTGTATCTGATCAGCCAGACATGTGAGGGCAGGGATGACCTCCTATTTCCTCTACAGCTAGCCTGGCCTATGATCAACTCATCTTTGCATCCATTTATTCATTTTTTATCATTCATTCTGTCTATCAGTCTTTCAATGAATAGTTAATGAGCCCTGCTAGGTGCTAGTCAAAATATGAACAAATAAATTATGCTTTCTGGCCTGCCATCTGGAACCCTACTTGGGGACTCACAGAACTACCTGGCCTTCTACCACAAACCAGATGTTACCTACTGACTGTTTGTGTCCCTCCAAAATTCATACATCGAAGTTTAACCCCCAACATAATGGTATTTGGAAGTGGGGTCTCTGGGAGATAATCAGGTTTAGATGTGTCTGTTGTCACTTGGGTCACCTTGAATTCTGTGTCCAGCTTTCATGAAGTTGAATGGGCCATCATCAATAGTATCTTCAGTAGAATAGGTATGCATGATTAAAAAAAAAAAAAAAGGTCAGTGTGGCCTTTCTTTTTCCTTTAAAGGAAAAAATTTGAATAAACTAATTGGATCTCACTCACTGATCTAATCTAATGGACTGAGCACAAATTGGTCATTAATACAACCAAACAAATAAACAGCAATTCTTGATCCTGTATCAGGATGGAGACACTATCTGGACGGACCATCTGTTGGTTGGATGCCAAGCTCAGGGTGAATCACTGAATAGACAAATGCCGTCATTAAAGTAACAGAGGTAACGGGGCTGAAAAGGACCAATTTTGTTATTGTTAACTCCCATCAATTTTCAAAATTACTGATTGGATCCTGGAGTTACTTGCCAGGGGATGGATGTCCCAATTCTGACATCCTGAGCCTTGAACAAGACACTGAATAATCCCATCTACAGACATCACCGGTGCTCAGGTAGGGCCTGCTGGAGCCAGGTACCAATGAAAGGAGGGAAGGCTGGCCCAAAGAAGTTTGGCAAAGGAATTTCTGGGGGTAGGTGACCAGAGACCCCAAGAAACACTTATTCAACCTTTGTTTGATGGTCTGGTTTTCTAATTTAGTTTGCAGATCTTAGCTCAACACCTTGGGTGCCTGTTCATTCTACTTTCCTGTTCATCCCCCAACCTCCAGACCCAACTCCATCCCCTAGAATCCCAAGCTTGGAGAAAAGAGATGAACCACCTCCAAATCCTTGTCCAGGAGGAGTCAACAGAGGCTGAAGGGCAATGTCATGGTTGTGTTGATGTGGTGACTGGATGGTTACAAATCAAAAAGAAAAACTGGGACTGGGAAAATCCTGAGACACACAACACTGCCATTGTGCTCAGGCCAATTGCAGTGGGTACCAGCTCAGTGAAATCACGTATGGGGAATGATGCAGAAGATCCGTTGAGAACCAGGCAGGCAACCCAGAGAGGTCGTGGTGGAGAAGGAGGTTGAGGCAGGGTGGTGGGTTAAATCCAGCAGACCCGGAAGATCTCCAAGCAAGAAGGGGATGATTTGGCATCCAACCAGTAGTTGGGAAGAGGGATGTCCACAGGAACTGACAGGCAGGGCAAGATGTTGTCCAAGGGTCCAGTCACAGTGACAGGGAAGCTGGCCAAGAAGTGGCTTATAAGCCTTCAGCATGAACAGATATCAGTTCTAATGCAAGGGCTCTCTAGGGCTGGCAGATGAGAGAGACAAAGAGGAGAGAGACATGGTGTGGGAGAAGTCCCACCAGGCCAAGTGTGATGAGAGTCTGTGCCCACTTGGCTTCCATTCACCTGTCTCCTTGATGGCACTCAACCCTCACACACATCACAACTTCTTCTTCCCATCCCCACCCCATCAGCCTCCTGCCCCCCACCTCAGAAAGATTTCATAAATATCCACACTACGCTGGTGGCAAATCATCATGAAAATATCTCATATCTCATTGCAACTATCTCATTGGACATTATTTTTATTCCCCTTTATTTTACCCTCCTCCTATTCCTGTGGTTCCCCAACCTCTCAGGTTTTTATTTTCCATCAGCATGTTCCCATTTTTACATCTATCCCCCACCCAGGGTATCTTTTTAATACAATAAATTTCAGGATATACCTTTCCCTCTGAGAGAGCATATATTCTGGAAGAAGAGGGTAAATCTGGCAAAAGAACTTTGGAATTTGGTCTTGACGCTCATTTTCAAGACCCTTACTGTCCTATTTCAGAATTTCCTTATTTTTGGTCTGTCACCCTTTTGGAGATGACATAGTGGAGGACAGTGGTTCGCAACCTGGGGATGATGAGGAGTTGAGATGATAGCAAAAATGTGTGTGTGTGTGTGTGTGTGTGTGTGTGTGTACGCACACATGTGCTATTTTTATGAGACATTTCATCACACAGGTGAATTTGGACCCTAGAAGAAAAGAAAATGAGAACACTACTCTAGGACGAAAAGCCAAAAACTTAAATTCAGGAGACCTGAATTCCAGTCCTGAGGCTACTTGTACTAGTTCAGCAACTAGTGTGTGACCTCCTGGGGCACAGTTTCCTTTGCTGCCAAAAAGAGAAGGTAATTCTGGCCTTTCAAACAACACAGGGTGCATGGATCAAATAAGATCATGAATGGTAAAGTATTTTAGACACTCAGAAGTTCAACCAAAGTGTTCTTATTCTGCCAAATCTCTCAGTTACACACATACACACAAAAAAACCCAGAAAGGCTGGATCAAAAGTCAAACCAAACCAGCCTTGACAGCAAAGGATGTGATGTTTCCGAGACCACACATGTCCTCTATGATATTTTAGTCTCTCTGAATGTGTCATTCGCTCGGTGCACAAGTGTGTGTTATGGCTGATATCCAGTTTATGGAAGCAATTATCTGGATATTTGAACAGAAGCATTTACATACCCTGGTTTCGCCCGTTCTATCTGAACTTTACTCTCCCTATTGGTATATAAACATCGCTGAGGGCACAACCCTTGTACGGACAGCTGCCCTGGCAGAATGATGTTCCAAGAGGTTTCTGACACAGCTCTAAGATGTGGACTGTTACCAGCTCCTGTGACCAGTGAGTTCAGAGTAAAGGATGGAATGATTCAGTATCTTCCCTCCCATGGAGAAGGGCTTTGACCCAGGTAGAGCCCTGGGTGATTCTGGAATCTGAGACCAGAGGGAGCACAGCTAGAAAATTAAATAAGGAGCCAGATCGGAAGAGGCCAAAGCGAGGACCCAGAGGGACAAAGTGGCACTTTATTACCAAGAGAGTAACACTTTTTAATTGCTTAACACAACAAATAAAGAGGTGGCAGCCTTGGCTTGTTCCTGATTTGCTCACACACCAAATGGGTTTGTGAGAACAAAATGCTTTCCTCACTTAATTTAGAAGTTGCGATTTTGATTAGAAAACAAAGGGCCACACAGGAGACCAAAACATGGAACAGAAGGAGGCTTCTCACTGATAACAACTGAGTTTATTAGAAAGTCTCCTTAAAGGCTATACACTATGAACTGAAAATAATTAAGTCAACATTAAGAGCAAAATCTGAGTCTTATGAAAAAGAAAAACCATCCTCCGTTGGATGCAGCGTGGGAGACACGGGCTGAGGAGGACTGTTTGATTTTGAATAATGCGTATGTCAAGTTCATGGATTCCCCACATTTGCTCCTTTCCCTCTACAGCTCAGTCATGCAACTCTGTCAACAAGCTTAAAACAAATAAATCGGATAGCTGAAAATATTGCTTGCACTTCCAAAGGAGACTACCTGAAATTATAGGCATTTGCAACAGCATTAAATCTTAAAAAACACAGCTTGCAGCCACTATTTTTTTTTTTTAACAGTGTAAGCAGGCCTAACGAGGCAGTCACAAGGCTTCAGATTCCGATGGAAAAGGTAAGGAATTTTTCTTTTTCCAGGCTGGACCCCATTCCACATCACAGTTGACATTTATGGTTCCAAGCAATGCTATTGATATATTATTATTAACAAAAGCCCATACTTTATTCTACTTTCTTTAGTTTTTCCTTCGTGTCCTTTTTCTGTTCTAAGATCCTACCCAACACACCGTGTTCCATTTGCTCATCATGTCTCCTTAGTCTCCTCTAGACTGTGACACTTTTCTTTTTTTCTCCTGTGACACTTTTCTTAGAGTTTCCTTGTTTTTTTTTTTTTTTAAGATTTTATTTATTTATTTGACAGAGAGACATCACAAGTAGGCAGAGAGGCAGGCAGAGAGAGAGAGGAGGAAGCAGGCTCCCCACCAAGCAGAAAGCCTGATGCAGGGCTTGATCCCAGGACCCTGAGATCATGACCTGAGCTGAAGGCAGAGGCTTTAACCCATTGAGCCACCCAGGTGCCCCAGTTTCCTTGTTTTTAATGACCTTGACAGGCTTGGGGAATACTGGTCTGGTATTCTGTAGAATGTCCTTCAACTTGGATTCGTCTGACGTTGGTTCTCGTGATTAGACTGTAGTTACCGGTTTGGGGGAAGAAGAACAACGAGGGGAAGCTCCATTGTCATCATATCAAAGATAGGTGCTGTTAATAGGTTTTAACAATAGTGATATGAACTTGGATCACACCCTCTGAGGAAGTGTTGTCACATTCATCCTTTATAAAGGTTTTTTTTTTTTTTTTTTTTCTCTTTCTTCACGCTCTGCTCTTTGGAAGGAAGTCATTCTGTACAGGTCACAGGTAAGGAGTGGGGACTTGCTCTGTCACTCTCCACTTCCAGGAAGGGCTCACAGACACAATTATAGGGAATTCTTCTGTATATGTGACTTGTCTCTTCTCTTCCACTTATGTATATGTTCAATCATTTCTCTTTCTTTTAAGATTTTATTTACTTATTTGAGAGAAAGCAAGAGCATGAGCAGGGGGAGGGGCAGAGGGAAGAGCAGACTCCCTGCTGAGCAGGGAGCCCAACGTGGGGTTCGATCCCAGGACCCTGGAATCATGACGTGAGCGGAAGGCAGATGCTTAACCCACTGAGCCACCCAAGTGACCCTCAATAATTTCTTTACATCGCTATGGACTCACAGATGCTTATACTTTAAGTTATAATCTGGTAGTACATTATGAATTTTGAGCTCCAATGGTCTGTCCATTTGGAACTCGTTCAGTCGGATCTTATGTTCACTTGGTATATATCCATTGGGTTTTTGGTGGTTGTGTTGTCTTGCTATAAGACCTCAGGGCTAACGTACATTCCCTGCCTCAACCCTAGACTTGGCCATTCCCTTAAAGGAGTCTTGGTTCCTATTATGGAAGAATGGCATTCTTTCTCTTTGTTTGAAAAATGTCCATTTATACCACTTTCTTCCAATCCCCACTTTGTCACCATCATCTTACCATCCCTGATTCTTTACTAATTTTTTTTAGTGCCTTCAGATTTTTTTAAGGTTTATTTATTTGAGAGAGACAAAAAGAGAGCAGGAGAGCACACGTAGGAAGAGGGGGAGAGGGAGAGAGAAAATCTCCAGCAGACTCCATGCTGAACACAGAGCCCAATGCAAGGGTCAGCCTCATGACCCTGAGATCAAGGCCTGAGCCAAAGTCAAGAGTCAGACGCTTAACCGACTGAACCACCCAGGGACCCTGTTAGTGCCTCCAAAATGCATCTCACAGATGCCTCTATGATTCGGAGATTGTCTTCACATTTGAAACCCTTTCTTGACTGCCTCTCATTTTCCATTCATATTTTTACTGAACATCGCATCTTCCCCTCCCAGGAAGCTGCAGAGTGTCAGCTGTAAGCTGGGAAGAAGGGACTGCAGAGGAACGCTAAGAGAAGGAGTGTCCTCAAGCTATCTCTTGGGTGGCGTATTATTTTTAATGAATGCTGCTGCCATTTCTCACTCTCCCAGCCAAATTAACGCAACAAGGATTGGGTTGGCATCTGCGGCAGCAAATGGAGAAGAACCACAGTTTAAAAGGAGGGGGTGACGGCTCCTCCCCCACCCCCAATCTGGGTACACTTTGGAGCAAGACACAATTCACATGCAGACTGGCAGGACATGGCAAGTCTACGAGTTGGAACTTGAAGGCTCCAAAAACACATTTCCTCCATGGCTGGCAACAGCTTCTACTCTCCATCACACTGAGAGGCTTTGAAGAAGAGTCTTGCTTAACGAGTTCCCTGCAGTCAGACATAGGGCCAGCTTATGGGGAACACAGGGTTGGGGGGGACTGAGCGCCCTTCAACACCTTGCTCTTTGTTTCCAGAAAGAACAGGGATCAAGGAAGTGTCCTACCTTGCTTGCTCCCTGTGTTTCAGATTACCACCCTTCAGAAAACCAGATGGTTTCCTTTAAGATTGGCCAAAAAGAGTTCTCAGGACCCAAATGCACTCCAGTGTCCATAGTCCATGCAAGAGGTACGCAGGGGAACAGGATAAGGGTCGTTGGTCTAGTGCCAAGATAATATTAGACTACAAGCAGATAATATCAGACCACACATTAACTTGAGCGTCTAGACCAACATTTATGGATTATGTCACATCCATACACTCTATAGATTTTATCAATTTTTTATTTTTCAAAAAAATTACCTTTGGTTTTTAGACACACTTATTATTTATTGCTTTTTGATTTCCCAAATGACATGTGAATGCATTCTACTCGTAAAAAAAAAAAAAAAATTACATGGGGGCGCTGGCATGGCTCAGTCGGTTAAGCTTAGGTCATGATCTTGGGGTCCTGGGATTGAGCCCCACATTGGGCTCCCTGCTAAGCAGGGAGTCAGCTTCTCCCCCTACTCATGCTCTCTATCTCTCCCTCCAAATAAATAAATAAAATCTTTAAAAAAATTTTTAAATTTACTGATGAAACGTAAAGTCCCTTTTACAAACATACCACCTATCCCCACCTACACCTCCCCCTTCCCAAATCCCAAGGCCAATGCTGTTTGGGATTTATTGCTTGTCTTCCCAGAGAAAAGGTATGTTTTTTAAAAAGATGTTCAAATTCAGGACTGTCTAATTCAAAACGGTCCACCCGACAATCACTGCCTTATCTCTCCCTTCTCCTCCCATTCTTTCCCACCTGTCACTTAGCCTGGGTTGGTGATAAAGCTCCGGGCGATGTTTGGAATGTGGATGAGACAAGATGGCTCCTTGTCAAAATGGAAGAGCCAGAATTGAAGACCGGGACTGGGGGAAGCACGCAGACCTCCTCATCGATCAACTCAGGCCGGACCAGGTAAGGGGACCCACCAGTGAAAGGAGCAGGGAACCAATGCCACCAAGAGAAGCAGTAGGGGAGGGAATGCAAAACCAGGGGAAGGATCCAGGTTGGGGTAGAGACTGGAGGAAAGGAATGGTTCTCGGGCCCAGGGGGGACTAGAACAAAGCAGAGGCATGCAGGCAACGCTGGTCTTGGAGCAGACCATGGTCACAGGCAAGAGACTGTGTCTCCCAAAGGGGAGGTTTGGTTTGACCGAACACTTCCCACCACAATGTCCTTTTACACTTTATATTATACAATACCCAGATTGAGAAACAGAACATGACCAGGAACATGGGAGCTCCCCCTCCCTGTCCCTTCGAAAAAACCTGAGGTTTTCCTTGGCATCCCCTAGTCAAGCTCTTTTGTTCTGGTTTTGAAGAATCCCAAAGGGTTCAGTAGGACAGAATAGGGAAGGAGAGAGGAGTGTGTGTGTGTGTGTGTGTGTGTGTGTGTATTGGGGGAAGGGAACTCTCCTTTTCTCCTGTAAAAGGGGCAAGATTTTTCACACATGAATATGCTTGTCTCTTGTAAACCTTCTATGTCTATGACCTGCTCTCTAACTGACTCATTCTTTCTGTCCTAAAGGCAGAGAGAAAGAGAGGAATTGGGGGGGGGGCTGGGTGGCTCAGTTGGAAGAGTGTGTGACTCGTGTTCTTGGGGTTCTGAGTTCGAGACCCATGTTGGGGGTGGAGAGGACGAAAAAAATAAATAAATACATAAACTTTAAAAATAAAATAAAACCGAAAGGAAACAGCATGGGGAGAGACCAGACTGTGAACAAGCAAACCTAGTTCCCCTTCTAGAATCTCTCTCTATATATAGTTAGGACATAAAGAACCAAGACCCATGGAGTGGCCCTGCTAGGCTAGGAAGGTAGGGGCACTGGCTGGGCCACACACGGGTCCGGCTCGGTCCCCAAAGTCGCCCTCACACCCCACAGTGTATGGACATGGCCTCAAGGGCCATAAGGCCCACTGGGAGGAGGTTCAGGGGCCCACAAAGCAGAACGTGAGCAGAGGGCAGCCTTGGACAGGGCCAGACTGAGGATGTAGCGAAGACGCAGGGAGGAATGCAGCATCCACGGGAACAGGGTAGAGGTCAAGGCAGCAGTGATGGGCCCTGAGCCCTGACCCAGCTGAGAGAGGAAAGACCCCAGAGCTTCGGCCACGGCCACCGGCAGCAAACACCCACAGGACATCTGGTTATAGGCTCCCGACCGGGAACACACTATGGGTCCCTTGGGGCCCATACAAACTCCTCCACATGCCTGGACCCTGCCCTTTATCACGAAAGGGGGCCAGCGAGTCATCACTGATCATCTTTTGTGTTTTCCAGGCCACAGAGCACTGCGGACTTGCAGGGTGAGCTGGGCATGCCCACTTCTCCCCTCACCACCTATGTCCTCTTCCAGAAACGGGTGCAGGAACTTTCTCCCAGAGCTGTCCTCCTTGCCTCTGCCCCGGGACAGGCATTTTGAGCTGCTCAGTCTTTTATGGCCTTTTCCCCAGGGGGAGGGTTCCGGTCGTGGGGGGACCCTGCTCTCTAGGGCAGCTCTACCAGCAGCCTGGGCCTTCCAGGTCTCCTGCTGGCATTGTAAGACGGGAAAAGAGCGAGCCCACCCCTGCCTCTTAACACGGCTCCCACAGAGCTGCTCCTGAGAGCTGAGTGGAGACAAGCCTGGGACAGCTCCCCAGGGGAAAGCTGCCACCCTCCCAGCCTCCCTCTGAGGCCGTGCCAAGTAGGCGGGATGCTTCTGGCTGAGCTAACTTGATAATCACAGGGCACGATGGGCAGGAAGAACTCCACTCTCAGGGGTGGCCCCCTCCAGATCCCTTCTGGACCGCTAGGTGTAGACATGAAGGGACACCAACTCAGGACGGTCTAGGAATGACACAGATATGGACTCTGATTACAGGCTCCCACATTTCCTGGGGAACAGAGGACAGGCTCAGCCCCCAAGCTGGGGGCTCCGATCAGCATGAATGACCCAAGGTTTCCTGAGGCCACAGGACATTTTCTCTTCAACAAAGGCCCCTCTCTTAGTTTAGGCTGCCGTTTCTTGGGACTAGCTCTACAAGGCCCTTCATCTCAGTTTTTTAGAATTTCATGCACTCAATTTGTGCATCTCAACACAGAGTCCCTCCCTCTATCCATGGCTGCTGGAGCGGGGATAGGTCAGGTGGGAGTGGTCAGAGTCCATACTTACTCATCATGTCACGCTGGCTATAATTTTAATGGGAAAATATTGATTGCTATTACAAAGAAAAGGAGGTTGAAAGTGAACTGTGAGCAGGGTGCCTGGGTGGTTTGGTCCATTGGGTGTCTGACTCTTGATTTCGGGTCAGGCGCTGGTCTCAGGGTCGTGGGGTCGTGGGATCGAGCCCTGCATTGGGCTCCCTGCTCAGCGGGGAGTTTGGTTTTCTCTCTCTCTTTGCCCCTTCCCCGCTCACACATGCGTGCTCTCTCTCTCAAATAAATAAATACATAAATAAAATCTTTTTTTTTAAATTTTATTTATTTGTCAGAGAGAGAGTGAGCAGAAGCTGGGGGAGCAGCAGGTAGAGGAAGAGAGAGAAGCAGGCTCCCCACTGAGCAGGGAACCTGATGCGGGGCTCAATCCAGCACTCTGAGATCATGACCTGAGCCAAAGGCAGATACGTAACTGAATGAGCCACCCAGGCATCCCCATAAATCTTCAAAAAAATAAATAAAATGATGTGTGAGATTGGGGTGCCTGGGTGGCTCAGTGGGTTAAGCCTCTGCCTTTGGCTCAGGTCATAGTCTCAGGGTCCTGGGATCAAGCCCCGCATCGGGATCTCTGCTCAGCGGGGAACCTGCTTCCCCCTCTCTCTGCCTGCCTCTCTGCCTACTTGTGCTTAAATAAAATAAAATCTTTAAAAAAAAAATGATGTGTGACATCAAAGGAAGCTCATTGGCTTGGGGAATTGGGAGGTCTCACACATCTCCTAAGTGGTAACAATGACCAGACGACCTGCATTGTGCCAGAATTTATCGTTCTGCTGAAATGCATATAGAAATCCATTCACTGGGGGGTAGTGGGAAGGTTCTTGATCTCGAAGTCAAGGCAAGGTACAGTATCCTTAGTCTATAAAACGGAAAGAAAATTCCAGTCTTCACATCCATAGCTCTCACTTCTCCTACAGAAAGCATCAACAGTGTGCACTTTTAGGGTGCCTGGGTGACACAGTCTGTTAGGGGTCTGCCTCCTGGTTTCAGCTCAGGTCATGATCTAATTGTCGTAGGACTGAGCCTGCATCAGGCTCTGTGCTTGGCTCAGAATCTGCTTGGGATTCTCTCTCCCTCTCCCTCTGCTCCTCCCTCTGGTGCACGCACTCTCTCTCTCTCAAATACATAAATAAATAATCTTTAAAAAGAGTGTACATTTTTCAACAATCATACTTGGGGAGTATACACATCACATTTCTTGATTTTTTTTAATTAAAAAAAAAATAACAAACCTGATCCATTGGGTCTTATTAACATTAACCTCTGTTCTGTGAGAGTCACTGTTACGAGAATGAAATGAGGAGCTACGGACTGGAAGGAAGTATTTGCAAATCACATGTCTGACGAAGGAGTGGTATCTAGAATTTATAAAGAGACTCAGAAGTCAGTAGTAAAAAGCAAAAACATCCGATCAGAAAATGGGCAAAAACCATAAGCAGGCATTTCGCTGGAGAGGATGAACGGAAGGCATGGCAGCACAGCACCGTTAGCCATCAGGGAAACAAGTTAAAACCACAATGAGATCTCACTAAATTCACATCAGAATGGATGAAAGAAGGAACTGCGCCATCACCAAATGCCGGTGAGAGTGCAGGGAACTCTGATCACTCGTACGCTGCTGGGGGCACCATAACGTAATACAGCCTGTCTGAAAAAGTTGAGCAGTTTCTTACAAAAGTGAACATGTGATTGCCAGTGACCCAGCAAATGCACCCCTTGGCATTTATCCCAGAGAAACGAGAACATATGTTCACACAAACACCTGTCTGTGAATGTCCTCAGTGGCTCTACTCATCCCAGCCCCAAACTTGAAAAAAAACAAATGCCCTTCAATGATACATAGGGTAGTGGTGGTACATATGCCATGAAATATTGGCAGCAAGAAAAAGGAGCTAATGAGAGGTGGGGGGCTCACTCCGTAAGGTGTCTGACTCTTGGTTTCAGCTCAGGTCATGATCTCGGGGTCCTGGGATCGAGTCCCGCATTGGGCTCTGTGCTCAGCCGGAAGACTGCTCTTTCCCCGCCCCTCTCTCTCTGCCACTCACACTCATGCTGTCTCTCCCTCTTAAATAAATAAAATAAATCTTTATTTTAAAAAAAAGGAGCTAATTGCTCCTTTTAGAAGTAGGGATACATCTTAAGGGAATTACACGGAGTTTAAAAAAAAAAAAAAACCAGCCCCCAAAAGTTTACACCCTGCATTATTCCACCGATAACAACATTCTTGAAATAACATTATAGAGATGGAGAACAGAGCCTTGGTTGGGAGGGCTTTGTGATGGTGAAGGTGGGAGAGAGGTAGGCGTGGTTATAAAAGATGCTATGAGAGATCTTTGTGGCAAAATTCTATGTCTATGGTGATGGCTACATAAACTTATGCATGTCCTCAAAATGCAATAATTAAATACACACGTGTGCACACACATGCACATGCATACATTCACACACTGAGCACATGTAAAACGTATAAAATCAGAATAAGCCTGATAGATGACAGCAATGTCAATTTCCTGTTTGTAATACCGTCCCACAGTTTTGCAGGAGGTTACCATTGGGGAGAACGGGGATGAAGGGTGTATGGCTTTATGCTGCTGTAAGGTAGAACTTTATGCCCAAATTTTATAAAAGAAATATTAACAAATTCAACTTAATAACAACAATAACACTAAAAGGTCAGCATGGGGGCGATGCTTATTCAGCAAAGTCAAAGACAAGTGACAACATGGGAAAAAATTCACAGATGATTAGCTAATGTCCTCAATCCATAAGAACTTGTCAAATTCAACAAGAAAAAGACAAGAACTCAGTAGAAAAATGAGCAAAAGATGCAAGAAGGCTGTTCATAGGAAAGAATAAGACGTCCCTCAAATACCTGAAAAGATGGGAACCTCAATTACAATAGAAATGAAAATTAAAATGACACTGTCATACTTTTTTTTTTTTTTAGAACTCTCTCAAAATGACTGATGTGCATTTCCTTTGACTCAGCAATTGTAGTTCTAGGAATTTATTCTACTTAAATACTTGTCTACATGCAAAACGATACACAGACAAGGCTGTTCATAGCAGTACTTGTTTGAAGAGCAAAATAATGAAAATTACCTGTGTTTCCCCTGGGGAGTAGTTAAAAAATAATAATGGCACATTCATATAATGGAATACCATTGAACCATAAAAAAGTATAAGGAAGTGATTTGTATACTGGTTATAACGATCTCCCCTATAATCTGGGGACAGTTGGTGACGGTGCATCTGGGAGAGCAGCATTTGGAAGAGCAGACAGGTCTTTTCCCCTAAAGCAATGCAATTAGGACACCTAGTGTCCAGTGACGTGGGCTGCCCTTACCAGACCTGCCCCAGAATGGTGTTGGCTAGGAAACAAAAAATGAGCTAAGCGCCCTGCCTTACTGTTGTTGTTTTCTAATCTCCTGCTAGGTCTTAATGCTGAAATTAATCCTACCTGGGATAATTTCATTAAGTGCCTGTGTTGGTTTGCAGTTTCAGAAGTTCCCTGGGATGAAATCCAAACCTGTGCTGGCCCCAGAGGGTGAACAGAGACCAAGGAAACAGCAGACCCTTCCTCAGACTGGTAGGTCGGCAACAACCTGCATGGGGGTTGGCGGGAGCAGGGGCAACCTTGAGAGTTTCAACAGAGGACTTAACAGGGTCTGATCACTTATACAGTCCAGATGGTCTCAATGACATTTTAGTCTCTCAAGAGTGTGTCCTTCCAGTGGCTCCTGGGTGGGTGGAATTAAATTCCAAGGACAGAGGATGGGGTGAAGAGCCTCTGATTGCGGGGGTCCAGCTGTGGGATCCCCCAGCAGTGACGCCCTCACGGTGACCTCCTCCAACAAGGCTTATGAGACATTTCTTGTTCATTTCTCCTTTACCAACCAGTATCTAAGCAACCAGGGCAGCCCCAAGTGGAGTGCGTTTGAAACTTAAGGTCTTCTTTGTCCTTCTTGCAAGGCTAGCCTGGCTCTAGCAGGGGCTGTGTGGCTCTGTAGCTCTTCTGTGGCTGGATGCAGGATGCCTCAGTCCAAACCCCCTCCTGGCATGGGAGTCTGGACCATAGCCTAAAGTCAAGGCTAACTGCATTACTAAGGTGATAAGGGCAACCCAAGCCAACAGCTTACTGATGCTCGTTCTACCTGTTCTTCTCTTCACTGTCTTCTCTTTGTGCAACACTCTTAAGCTACTTGCCTGGGAGAAGTTGTCTGTAGCTCCCCCTTCCTGAATGGTGTTCAGAGATCCTGCTATGTTTTCTGCTCTGATGGGCAAGAGAAATTCTTAAGGATGCGTTAGATCGAAGGTCACCACACCTTCTTCCAGCGTTGCCTGGAAAGTTGGCTGGGTAGACTCTTCTTTGCATATCTGCGTTTCTGTTTCATTACCTTCTTTTATTCTTTGAGCTGCTAGGCTGCAGTGACAGCAACAGAAACAAGAAGCTACAATGTTCACAGATGCATTAGCAGACGATGTAATAAAACCTGGCCCTGGAGGTCAAGGGGTTCACACTCTCTGTGAAATAGTAGGCGTGTGGGCTTCAGGATTAAATCCACGCAGCACACTAGGGTTTAGTCCGTTTGCCTAGTATATTCAAAAACAACTCAATTTATTGCAAATGAAGATTTAGGAAGCTCGGTTTACAGGTTGACAAATTAGCATTTGTCTGTATATATTTCACTATTTTGCATAATTAATTCCTCCCCATAGTACGCAGGCATTTTAATCTACAACAAAACCAGCCTATTTCTCCTTCCCTTCCTGTTAGCAGCATGTAAATGGTATTGATTTGGAAGATGCATATTCTTTTCCAAAGCATCGCCTGGAACATGACTGAGATTTTTTATTCCAGTCATTATCAGCTGTTAATTACCCAGCTTCCCAAATCTCATTCATAAAAGAAAAATGAGAAAAGGAGAAGTTGAGTCATAGGAAACAAAGATAATACTGGTGAAATGGATTGACCCGATTCAGATTAACTGGGTGTATCAGCGACTGTTACCAGGGACAGAGAAAGAATCTAATTAAAAGTGGGTTTACGGCATAAAATACATCCTGATTCGTTTGCCTGAAAAATCCAATGGAGGGTAGCTCAAGGGTTTTTTTGGTGGTTTTTTTTTCCCTCTCTTTTGACAGTATTTTCTTCAAAGTTATTTTCCCCTAAGGCAGGCTGGTTTTTTTCCAAGATGGCCTCCAGAAATTTCAAGAGCTACAAAGCTCCAGCAAGAAAGAGACACCATCTTTATTCCCAGCCAGAGTCCTAAGTATCATTCCAATTGGATTGACTAAGATTACATGTCCACCCTGAGCCAATCACTATGGCCAAATAGGATAAGTGCCCTAACTGGTCATGGGCTCTGTCTCTAGAACAGGGTTGGAATTAGCTTCCCTAGAACAACACACATCCCCCACCAAACTTTGGAGCCCTTAGGAAGAAAGAAGTCTCTGGGAGGGGTGGGGGACAGGCAAAACACCCAAAACATATTTACTATAGTCAAGGAAGGTGAATCCGGGCTAGAGAAAAAAAATTTAAATTCTAGAAGACTGTCGATTTAAATTTCTTTTGAAATATTTTTTTCCTGCACTTTTATTTCTTTGGTATACATTTAGTAACTCAAATTAGTTAAACAAAGTGTTGACAGGCGCTTGCTTGAATGAATAGACGTGGTTGATTGGCAATTAGCTTCTCAATTATATAGAAACGCATGGACTTTTTTTCTTTTTTAAGTAGGGACTTAAAAAGAGTTTGCTCTTTGAAGGCAAGCCACCAGCCCCTTGAAGAACTGCTCATTTTTGTGTTGGAAATCTCGAGTTCACTGTGGTAGGACAGACAGAGCTTGGCAATTAAGGCCTTGAATAGGAACAGGAAAGAACTGCTTACTAGCTTTTCCTCACTCTCGGAAATTTAGGCAAAGCAAGGAGTGTCAGAGACCTGGATAGGGGAGTTTACACTAATGAACAGGAAGGACAACAGGTCTGGGCGTCCACCAGGTGAGTGTTTGAGATGTTCTAGAACAGCAACCATCTTTAGCAGGAGAAACAGAATCTCATAGCATATTTCTACTATTGTTCGCATGGCAACCTTTTCCCTGATTAGAAATAGCAGGAAAGAGATGGTACTTATGAGGAATGACAGATTCCTTCCACTAGAGTGGACTGGATAACTTTACAGTCACTGCCGAGGCAGAAATTGCCAGCATCTGATTCTGCTTCTCCTAGAGTCCCTGCTCATTTTTCTGCTAAGCCTAGAAATGACGTCACCATCTCTCTTGATTGAGTGCTCCAGGGAGCCATCACCAATTGGTCAGACTTGGAATTTGAGATAAAACCTGTCTAATACAACAAATTTCAGCCTGAACCTTTCCCATTTTCGTTTTCTGTTATGTTGCTTCTAAGAATGCAATCCATTTGGTGGCTCATTCATGCTCCAGGCTGAACTGGTGAATCATGAGTCTTCTTCCTGAAATGCTCCTACTCTGCCCATGGCTCCCAAGTGCCTCCTACAGGAGCATTTTCTCTAAAGAATATTTTAAAGAATAACCAGCGGTCTTAAAATCCCTCATTCTGGCATATGTGACCACCAGTGACTGGTTATTTTGCCCTCATATTTGGCAATACCATTCACTCCTAACTTTGGGGTTCTTCCCAAATTCCCAATTCCCATTTGGAATAGGATACAGGTCCACAATCTTCTTTTTTATCCCATCTTCATCTTAAATAAATACCTCCAGCTTTCCAGGTCAGATAAGGTTTCTTTTGTATAATGCATGCCTGTAATTTTATTTTTTTTATTTTTTGGTTTGAAGTCAATACTCATCAGCATCAAAATTTATCAGGGTGAGGTCCTTATTAGAACTGATATTCCTGGGCCTCGCTCTGAAGCCAATGATTCAGAATTCCTGGTAATCTGACTTTTCAGTTGATTTACAAGGTGAATCTTAAACCCGTTAGAATTTGAAAATAAATGCTACAGGAAACAGAGGTTTTTAGGGGGAAATCATGGTGAGCCTGCCCAGACAGAAGGAATCTTAATTTAGCAATGATATCTCCTGAGCTCCATTGGGGTTTAGGTGGAGCTATGTCTGATCCTTCCAAAGCCCTCTCTGACTCATCTCTTATGATTCTTCTCTTCCGAAAGTCAGGCTAGAACACAGCCAGAGTAGGAGACAGGCCAAGGGCGTGTTTGAATGGGATATCAGCCCAATTGTGCC
Source organism: Enhydra lutris kenyoni (assembly GCF_002288905.1). Lineage (NCBI taxonomy): Eukaryota > Metazoa > Chordata > Mammalia > Carnivora > Mustelidae > Enhydra > Enhydra lutris. Next base: position 5,079,157 of record NW_019154166.1, on the reverse strand, counting down.
ACAAACACGTTACTGAAAATAAGACAATGTAGAAGGAGATGTTGTTTTCATCAGAAGGCTCTTAGAAAGAGGCATGCATGTGAGTTGAAAGAAATGCTCTCATGAACTACTAAGGGAGCAAACTTCCAAGAAGCTTATCCCAGTAATAGTAACAAAAATAACCATACCAATGATGATGATGATGATGATGATGATGGTGATGATGATGATGGTGGTGATGATGATGATGGTGATGATGATGATGATGATGATGATGGTGATGATGGTGATGATGGTGATGATGATGATGATGGTGATGATGGTGGTGATGATGATGATGATGATGATGGTGATGATGATGATGATGATGATGGTGATGATGGTGATGGTGATAGTGGTGATGGTGATGATGGTGATAGTGGTGACGATGGTGGTGATGATGGTGATGATGGTGGTGATGATGGTGATGATCTTGGTGATGGTGACTCATGGTCTTCTAAGGAGTTTAGGTATGGTGAACTACAAAGTGTTGGTTTTGCTTCATGGAATGTGCAAGGTTTGGGCCACAGCTGGATACTCTGGATGAGAGAACAAGCCAGGGCCCCCTGTCTGTGGCCTTCTATCCCTGCTTCATCACCTATGTGACCAGTTGTGCTTAGAGATAAATGAACCAACAGATACTCAAATCAGCTCTGTGAGGCACTGAATTTGTAACCTTTCCAGAAAACCTATATATTTCAGGGTGGCATGTCTGAACTGTCCTATTCTCGGATTTTCATTCTTGGGAATTTTCCCCCCAGGTCCCAATCCCCTTCTTTCAAGTCAGCCCATGGACTTTAGAGACCACAGGATTCATGGATTAAAGATAGAAATAGAGACCAAGTAAGCCCCTAAAATCTCAAATAAGAGTTCTTTATATAGGGAAGGAAAAATTCTTCCTCTACCCTTCAAGGTCTTCCAGCTAGACTAAGAAATAAATTTACATGAGAGGGCGGAGGGTGAGGGAGGCACCAGGCCTGCAGCCAGACTCTTAATCTCAGGGTCTTGAGTTTAAGCCCCATATTGTGCATAGAACTTACTTTAAAAAAAATTACACACACACAAAAATAAATTTACATGAGATGAATTAACAGTAGAAAAAAAACGTAGTTTTTTTACATGCATACACACAGAAGCCCAATATTGAAACTAAGACCTAAAGAAATGAACAAAGGAGGCAGTTTTTATACTTTTTAGACAGAGACAATAAATCCGTGAGGAATTGACAGGACGGAAGAATCCCAACCTTGGGAGCTTCCGTTAGTGAGGAATTCTAAACAGAATTTGGGCTAGGGGGAGTAAATGAGTAAAAAGTAACAGAGGCTGTTTATACAGTCTATTTGGGTCTGAATGCCCCACCTCTGGGGATGAGGAGGTCTCTTTACCTCCTGGGACAGAGGGGGCACCTTTCCCATGGGAGATTTATTTCCTGCTTTCAGGGGAATGGAGGAGGGTCTGAGATTGCTTCCTACTTGGGCTGGCCCTTAAGTAACTTTTATTTAAGATAATCAGTATGCCAGGGTGCCTGGTTGGTGTAGTCCATAGTGTATGCAACTCTTGATCCTGGGGTTGTGAGTTCGAGCCCCATGTCAGGTATAAAGAGTCCTTAAAAATAAAGTCTTAGAAAATTAAAATAAAATAAAATTAGCAAAGTGGAACATCTAGGGCCACCTGCCCTTGGCCCCTACATTTGCATCCTGAGAAGCAGGACAAGCATCCAGAGGTCATAAAATTTTTCCCACCTTGCATAGAAAAATAATCTCAGACTGTTCCCTAATACTTCCTTTCTCTCCTCACCAGTGCCTTTGAACCCCAATATACAACCCAGGGACAACACTTGCCTGATATCTTTCTACTTTGAAAGGTTATCACATCTCTTCTACCCATTCAAGCAAAAGTCAGTTACTTTTCTGATGCTCTGTGTCCCCCCACCTAAAGCTCCTGTAACATAAAATGCAAACTCTTCTTTTGGCTGGCTCTGTTGATGAAGCATAGGACCCTTGAGCTGCAAGCCCCATACTGGGTTGTAGAAATTACTTAAATATAAAACCTTTTTAAAAAATTAACAAAATAGGACACCTACGTTGTTCAATTGGTTAAACATCCAACTCTTGATTTCAGCTCAGGTCATCATCTCAGAGTTGTGAGGTAGAGCCCCACATCAGGCTCCGAGCTCAGCAGGGCCTTGAGATTCTCTCTCTCCCTCTGCCCCTAACCCCATTCTCTATCTCTCAAATAAATAAATAAATCTTCAAAAAAAATTTAAGAAGTGAAGTAAAATACCAATTCTTCAAACTCATAGAAATATTGAGGACTTGCCTCTAAAGTTTCTATACTGGCCATAAAATCCTGTCATTTCCCCCCTTTCCCCTTTCTGGTGTTGCTTTTTATGCTGCTCCAGTGTGTGTATGAATGGTGAAGTCAGCCTTCCATCACATGGGCAAACGTACCACTGTCCCCTAGGGAAGATTCATTTAAGAGCATTTCCCCCAGGTAATTATTTTATGGGACATTAGCAGATGGTACATTCTTCACTTGCCTGATATTCCTAAAACTATTTGAAATACGAGGTAAGCACTCTTAGCGTTCTGTTTAGGAAGTTCTATTTCAGAGTTTGATAGGTTTCTGATTCAAGATGGCAGCCTGACCACATTTTATAACCTCCATATTCTCCCAAATTTACATTGAAATTACATACATACATTGGAACAGAGCAGGTGAAAAAAAAAAAGAGAGAGATACTTTTAGCAGCCTTTAAATTTTGAGGAGTATCTGGAAGGTATAGTGTAGTTTTATCTGACTGACAGAGAAAAAGTAGAAGAAACCACAGGCCAATTCAAGAGAGCTAAATGTTGGTCCCCTTGGTGGAGCTTGAAGAAGATCCAACTGAGAGTCCCCAGATGTAAAAAGGATCTAGAGGTCACTGTCAAGGGTTTTACTGATGGGCTGCATCTTAAGATTCTATCAGTGGTTCTTTTCTCCTAAAAAGACTTCCTGGCAGCTATAACTTTTATCCTCAGACCAAAGCTTGAGAACTACTTTTTAGAGAAAGGACTTAATCTGTTGCTACAAGAAATGGGTGACATATTGTTATTGCTTTGGAACGAACCACTCCAAAACTTAAGGGTTAAAAACAATGATGCATTGGGGCACCTGGCTGGCTCAGTTGGTAGAGCATGTGGGTCTTGATTTGGGGGTAGTGAGTTTAAGCCCTATGTCGGGGGCAGAGTTTATTTTAAAAAAATTCTGTATTATCACCTCTCATCTTTCTGTGAGTTGATTGGGCTCAGCTTGATGGTTCTCTCTTCTGTTAGTAGAAGCAGATAGGGGAAGGGTCTGGTGGAGTCATCCAAAGGTTTCCTCTTCATATGCCTGGTGCCTGGGTGCAAGTTATCCAAGTGGCTCAGATATCTGGGGTCTGGTCAGATCCTGTCTCTCCAGATTTTGTTCCTCACAGCATCTCAAAGTCATTGGACTTTTCACAGAGCAAGTGGTTTAAGAAATACGAAGTGAGGAGCACCTGGGTGGCTCAGTGGGTTAAGTGTCTGCCTCTGTCTCAGGTCATGATCCCAGGGTCCTGGGATCAAAGGAGGATTGGGCTCCCTGTCAGCAGAGAGTCTGCTTCTCCCTTTGCCCCTCACCCTCTGCTCATACTCTCTCTCTTGCTCTATACTCTCTCTCTCTCTCTCAAATAAGTAAATAAAATCTTTAAAAAAGAAAGAGAAAGAGACATATACAATTGCAGACAAAATGCAAACCAGTTATCCGCACAGATAAAAGTAGTTCTTAATTAAAAAAAAAAAAAGACACTTGCAAACAAGGATTGTGAGGCACTAAAAAAAAAAAAAATTCAGAAGCCTGAAAGAGAAAATGAAGGATATGTAAACACAAAATAAATAATCTCAGCGGGGGAGAAAGAGCTAATTCAAGGAGAAGATGTGTTGTTTAAAAACATTCTTATTTCTGCCTATAGGTTTGGGCAGATATTGTAACCACCAATTAAGAGCAGTATCTTATGAGAATGCACAATTAGAGAACAAAAAAGAAATTTCAAAATTAAGAAATTATTATAAGAGTGAAGATTTCAGTAGACAGTTTGAATGATAAATTGTACAGAGATGAAGATTAAGTTTTTGATTTGGCAATAAAATCAAGGAAATCTCAGGGCACCTGGATGGCTCAGTTGTTAAGGGTGTGCCTTCCACTCAGGTCATGATCCCAGGGTCCTAGGACTGAGCCCTATCTAGGGCTCCCTGCTTGGTGAAAACCCTGCTTCTTCTCCCTCTCCTCTTCCCCCTGCTTGTGTCCCCTCTCTCGCTGTGTCTCTCTCTGTCAAATAAATGAATTTGAAAAATCTTAAAAAAAAAAAATCAAGGAAATCTCTCAGAATCTGGAGCCAGAAGATAAATAAAAGGCAAAGGAAAAGTTAAGAAACACAAATGGCAAATCTAGGAGACTTGACAGTAATCTAGTAGACCTAGGAGGAATACTAGAAGCATAAAAATGTAAAGCATGGTTAAGGACACTAAAGATAATAAAGTTCCCCAAGACTAGACATGACTCTTAAGATTTAACATCTGCTGGGTATGAAGAAGGATAATTGAGAAGACAACCCACATAGAGACCTACCCTGCTGACATGCCCTAACTCAAAGGACAAAGTGAACAGCCTTACAGCATCTAGAGAGAAAAAGGAGGTCACTGATAGGGAAAGGTGAGCATACTGACATTTGTTTCTGGTCGGCAATACTGGGTTTTAAGTAAAGGAGCAATATATTCAAACTTCTAAGAAGAAATTATTTTGAGTCTAGAATTCTATACCTAGCTAAGCTATCAATAAAATGCAAGGACCACACCAAAAAAAAAAAAAAAGAAGAAGAAGAAAAGAAAAGAAAGAAAGAGAGAGAGAGAAAGAAGAAAGAAAGAAAGAAAGAAAAGAAAAGAAAAGAAAAGAAAAGAAAAACTTATGGGCAAACAAGGACCCAGTAAGTGTGTCACCTGCATTCCCTAAAGGGGAAGGGAATGCTTCCCAAAGTCCTATCACAAAATGAAGAGTAACTGTAGGGGGAAGGTCAGTATGAAACACACTGAACTGGGGCAGCTGAGTATGCTTCAGAAGTAGAAGAAACGAGAAAAAATGACAAAGAATATTTTGGACTGGAGTGCTTAGAAATTATAGAGCCAAGACTGAGTAATCTTTTAAAAGTTACAACCACAAAAATGGGGTTGAAATACAAGTAGCAAAAAAGAAAAAAAAATATTTGTGTTCCGTATGACAAAGGACTAATCTTTTTAGGATGGAGAGCAGTTTTAAAAGATGATTTTTAGGGGCACCTGGGTTAGGCCTCTGCCTTTGGCTTGGGTCATGATCTCAGGGTCCTGGGATTGAGCCCTGCATCGGGTTCTCTGCTCAGCAGGGAACCTGCTTCCCCCACTCTCTCTCTGCCTGTCTCTCTGCCTACGTGTAATTGCTCTCTGTCAAATAAATAAATAAAATCTTTTTTAAAAAAAGATGATTTTTAAAGTGGGATAGAAATGGAAAAATGAGTAGTTATCATAAATGGGCAAGCCAAAAGAAAAGAAGGGAGGGAGGAAAAAAAAACCAAACAGATAAAAGGTGACTATTACGGACTGAACATTTCTGTCCCCTTGCCTCAAATTCAATCCTAACATTCAATCCTAACACCCCTAATGTGATGGGTTAGGAAGTGGCACCTTTGGGAGGTGGTAAGTTCATGAGAATAGAGCCTCATGATGGGATGAGTGTCCTTCTAAAAGAGACTCCAGACAGCTCTCCTGATTTTTCACCACAGGAGACATAGTGAGAGACTGACCCTCTAAGAACCAGGAAGCAGGTTCTCACCAAATCCCAAATTTGTCAGCACCTTGATTTTGGACTTTCTAGCCTCCAGATCTGTGTGGGGGGTAGGGGAGGGTAGTTTGCTCTGTAAGCCACCCAGTGTATGGTATTTTTGTTCTAGCTGCCCCTCACAGACTAAGACAGTGCCATTGCCTCAATTTCCCACAAGGCTGCTCCTGAAAATTCAGCCTGAGCAGGAGGATTTTGCTTACTGTCCGGGGCTCATGCGGGTTAGGTCTAGAGGGTTGGGACACATTGATGCTCAAGGGAGGCCTTCAGGCAGGGAAGGGATTGCATGGAGAAAGCAGAGGACGTGTTTATGAAAAACTGTCCCACGTGTGAAACTGGGGGAAGAAAAGTCGGACTAAGGAGAATTTTTAGGAAGTCTGATTCTGCTAAGTGCATCAGTGCTGTGTGCATTTTAATTAATATTTAATTAAATAATAATTATCACATTTTAATAATTATAATTATCACATGTATCCTTGTTGTGACCTGAAAACCAGTTTGCTTACCAGTCAGAATGTGGGGAGCTCTGAACACCAGTCAGGTTCATGTTTTCCACGGGCCCTTCCAACCACACTCAGTTGACTTCCCATCCCTTCAGGCCCAACCTGGGCCAACTGTCTGACTTTCTGGTCGCTTTTGGTTATTAAAAGTACAACCTGGCTTAAGACTTTAACCAAATACCCCATTATAAATTCTTTCCTCGTTATCAGCCTTGGGGCCTTACAGTGTGGTGGGAGGCCACGGTCTCTGTCTGGGTTCTCTTTTCCCCACATTTCCACATTTCATTCCTCCAGGAGGGCACAGAGCAATGAGAGAGACCCTGGAGATGACCTTCCCTAGCTGTCAGCTTGGTGAAGATCCTGGCCTCATGCAGTCTGCTTCATTCCATTCTGTTTCTGCTGGTCTCCAGAAATGGCGGTGGCATCTGGGTAGAGGGGTGCTCTGTGTTCCTGGGATAATGTGCAACTTCGTGGTATCTCTACGTATCACTGACATCCTCCTTGTCCCCCTTTGGACCTGCTAGGGGTTCATGCTCTCAACCTTGCTCCTGCCAGGTATGTTCATGCTTGCTTGGCCAAGCCCTGGGCACAGCCTCCCCATCTGCCCACTCTTCTCACCAAGATGGTCCTCCAGTGATGCTCTAGGATGTCAAAGTACCTCTTCTCACTCTTGGAGGGCTTTGGAGGTACAGGGTGTCACACTAACCTCCTCTTTTAGGACCCACTGCCCACGGCTGAAAGCTTCGCCTGCAAGCTTCTTGCTTTAGAAACCTCCAGAGAACAAGGCATTGGTCACTCTGCTCATACCATGCCCCAGGACATGGTCAGATGTCCTCAGTAATCATGGCACACACCTGCCCCATCCCAGTATGGCTCCCAGTTCTTTCCTGCAGGGACTGGTGATCCCTCCCTGGGATGTCCTTGGAGCCCTCTATCCCCACCTCTCACTTGGCGTTTTGTTTTGTTTTGTTTTGTTTTGTTTTGTTTTGTTTTTGTTTTGTTTAAGGGGGAAGGAATAAGGCCCTGCCACCCTGGGAAGGAAGAGTGTCCCTCCCCACAGACACTGCGTTTCAAACCTCTGACCATTTTCCTATTAGTCCATTCTTGCCACAATTCCCTGCCCACGCACTGTGGTACAACAGAGAGCCTCCCTCTCTTGCCTGTGGATACTGGAACCACTCAGTTCCCCATCGGGGGCCCGTCCTTCGGGTCCACCTCTGCCAAGCCAGGACGAAAGCCACATAGCTTCATTGACTGGCCATTCATACGCCAAAATGGTTTCATTCAGAATTGTCCCCCCTTTACCTTTGAAAAGATGAGAGCATTCGTTAACATATGACTTGATGTAAAAACATAACTAGAAATCCTAACAAGAGCCCAGCTTTTAAAGGGTTCCAATTGAACATCTCCTATTATTTCATCCGTGCAGTTTCTCTACCAATTCTCAAAACTACATTTGTATCTTTAGGGTAAATACCCAGTAGTGTGATTGCTGGGTTGTAAGGTATCTCTATTTTCAACTTTCTGAGGAACCTCCATACTGTTTTCTCGAGGGGGAATGTGTATTTTAAACAAACATCTCGGAGGCTTCTGATTCTCAGCTCCACACCCCCACTGTCTAAGAATTCTACTTAGGGCCCGGTTGATGTCTCCCGAGAGCCACCACCATTGAATGTACATGCACAAGACCATTCATTATTGTGCTCCCCCCAAGTATGGAAAACGGAGAGATAACGATAAGCTGAAATGCCAGGGCTCCCAAATCTATAAAAATAAGCTGTTATTATTATAATATATAAAGATTAAAAATGCTGTATTTACATCTAATTTTTGAGGTAGTCTTGGAGAAATTGCGGAATGAAAAAACCTAAACTAAATATTACGCTCTTACTAATGCAACTGTTCTCAAATTCTGCCTAATGCAATTGCCAGTTTTCTCCTCGTCCTAAATTATGGATTTCCTGTAAATCCTTTTCCAGTATCATAGACTTTCTTGGGGTGTACTTGTGATTTCTGTAATCACTGGGGATGACTTAAAAATCCTTATGGGTGCCTGGCTGGCTCAGTGAGTTAAGCCTCTGCCTTTGGTTCAGGTCATGGTCTCAGGGTCCTGGGATCCAGCCCCCTATCAGGTTCCTTGTTCAGCAGGGAGTCTGCTTCTCCCTTTCCTTCTGCAGCTCCCCTGACTTGTGCTCTCTCTCTGGCAAATAAAACAAAATAAAATAAAGGTGCCCCAGTGACAATACTTTTAATACCTAAAATACTACTAATGCCAAAGAGACATATTTTGGGGTAGCGAATTCTACCCTCTTCATCATCAATTCAAAGACAATTTCTGGGAGTGCCTGGCTGGCTCAGTCAGTAGAGCGTGCAACTCTTGATCTCGGGACTGCACGTTCAAGCCCCAGGTTGGGTATAGAGATTACTTAAAAATAATAAAACCTTAAAAAAAGAAAGTGTTGTCCCTTTTAAGGAACAGCAGACGGGTAAGAAAAGCTCTGAAGATGGAGTCTAATTTACCCTTTTGTAAGAGACATTTACATTTATAAGAGAAATTTCCATTTGTAAAGGTTTCTCGTTTCTGTTTCCGTTCCAGGAATAGAAGGATGACTAAGTATCCAGAAACTCTTATCAATGGGAAAGGCTAAGACGTAAATCTGCATAACAATTTTTTCCCTTGTTTATGGGGCTTTTCCTGATAGCCTCCCAGATCTGGCTGCAGACCCTCTGACATTTTTTGTCTTCAGCAAATACTTAAAGATTGATTGGCTGGGGCCTTTTCCAAGAGTTGCTCGGTTTTTCTGGGTCTTCTCCATGCATATAGGAACTTGAGATGTTATAAACGTTCTGTTTGTTTTTTCCTGTTTGTCTTTTATTAATGGCAGTGGGGAGGGGATCTCAGTCAAGAACCTAGAAGAATAGAGGAAAAAATTATTTTTCCTCCCTCACAGTTATCTATTCCCCCCACCCACCCCCACCATCCTCAATCTTGGAAACATAATTGGAATATAGCATCTGAGCCCTTAAGTCATGACCTGGAGTGGATTCTTGGCTGTTCGGTACCGACAGGGTGTCCTTTTGCTGAAGCTGGCTGTCCCAGGACTCAGAGTTAGATACAAAGAGTTCTGTAGAACAGAGATAGGGAAAAAACCCAACAGGTCAGTTTTGAAGACAAAGGGATGGGGATAGAGGAACAGACACCAGCACACACCCTAGAGGTCTGGAGGGGCAGGTGGGGAGCTAGGAACAGCACCTCTTAGAGAGCTTTATTAAAGCAAAGCCAGGTCAGAAAGGAAAGCCACAAGTGGTTCTTCTGTGGATAAGAAACTGATGGGGAGAAAGAAATTCTTCTGCCCTTCAAGTCCTTCTAGCAAGACTAAGAATCAAGTTCACACGAGACAGATGGACAGGAGAAAATCACATTTTACTGTGTGCATATGTGGAATCCACATGATGTGGGAAACAAAGGCAGAAGAAAAATCATTACATTTCCTTACTACCTATAGCCCATTGACAAGTCCTTGAAACAGGCAGAGCGACATTACTCTAGGGACTCAACGGCCTCAATGTTAATACTTTGCTAAGGGCAAAAGGCAATCCTAGCCTGACCCCCCCACCAGGATCCTGTAAGTCTACTTTAACTAACATGTGAAAATTCCTTTGGAAACTTCCTTGCTCTCTAAACTCCCCAGATACATGTTGACAATCATCCTCCAAACTTATGACCCACTGATATGCACCTGAAGGGTCTCATGACTCAGGTTTTACTAGACAGTAATAAATGACCTTTTCCCAACAACAGCTAGCCCTCTTAAGGTCCTGGAACCCTTGCTTCCAAAATTCCTTAAAGACTTATGCTCCCTCTAACCCCCTCCCAACTTGGAAGTATATAATGGGCCATGCCTCATGACCCCGGTGCGCTCTTTCTGCCTACAGGACCTGTCCCCATGCTTTAATAAAATAACCTTTTTGCACCAATTGTGTCTCAAGAATTCTTTCTTGGCAGTTGGCTTTGGACCCTAACATCATCTTTCCTACATCACATACAGACATTCCAAAGTACAGGCAAAAGGAGGTGTGTAGGTCATTCTCAACTAAGAACTGGATAAGAGTCTGGGACTTCAAAGGCAAGGAATGCAATTCATCGGAGATGAAAAAGAGTTAGATGTTTGTTAAATAAATGTGTGCTGAACCACTCAGAACAAATGGGACATAGAGGACTTGGACCCAACGGGTCTTGCCGTGTTCCTCCCTGTCTCCTTTGCTTGTATCCTAAGGTGGCTCTGTATGGTACTAGCTCTTCTCCTGGTGAAGGTCCTCTATCTAAATTCTTTTATGCAGTTGTGGGGGAGGAGGTAAAGAGCTTTTCCTGAATCTTCAGGGTTTTGATTGCTTTTTAAGTCAAAATAATTTTCATGGCACATCTTGGGGTGTCCTGCCTTTGGTCCCTACGAAGTCATTAGCCTGTGTCTCTCCAGGCTTAAGGAAGTAGCTGGGAGTCAGTCCCTCCATGGTACAATAACTGAGGTCTGGGGGTTCATGCTCAGAACCCACCTCTTCGGGGCAGCCTTGGACAGGGGGTCCCTTGCACTGGCCTGGACATCTCAATGCCAGTTGACTAGGCTCACAGTGTTCCCCAGCCCAACTCCTTGGCTCCCCAGAACTCAGAACTCCCACTGGATTGGGGGAGGGGGCGTCTCCTGGGTCCTGGAGAGAGGGCACTGACTTATCAGGCAGGATGTGACCTTGAACAAATTGAACAAATTCATTAGAGCTTCAGTGGTTTTGGCGATGATTATAATTAGGGTCACCACTGAGATCACTTCTACCTCTGCAAGGGATACCATCTTCTGCAAATCTGTGCTGTTTTCCTCTTTACAGTGGCAACCTTTCCTCCTCCCCCACCCTGCTTGCCACCCCCTCCTTGGCAAGACCCAGATCACTTCATCTGACCTCGACCCTTGACACCTGCTAGGCTAGATCCAGAAGAGGAAGCCACTGCGAGGTTCGCACAGCTGGCTTGGGACAGATCTCAGCAGAACACCTGCGACTCCTGGGGGCCACTTGATACTCTGTGTGTGGCTCCAAATAGCCTTGTCTTCCTGTTTTTCTTTTTCCCCTTGCCTGCCTTCCTCTCCTCCAACACTAGGAAAGATGGGTGGACTCCTGAGAGTTTCTAGAACAAGAAGAGCTATGTGTTTGCGGTGTGAAGAGCTTGCAAGTGGCAGGAACCACGGGCCAGACACAGCCATCTGAATCCCTTGTGGACTCCCTGCCCAAACTTGTCCCAGCAGACACCCACAACTTCCTCCCCTCCAGCATCTGAGCACAGGGCACCCAGAGGAGTCATCCTGATTTGCAAAGTGAAAATTGGTTGGTGGTGGCTCACGCCAGGAGCCACTGAATCCCAGCCATCAGATGCGGACATTACTGCAAATAGCAACTTTTCTGTTGCAAATGGAGCTGGAGAGGAGGGGCTGTTCTCCAGCAGAACGCCTCAGACTGCACTGGAATTGTTGGCAGGCATGCGCACTGCAACAGTGGCCTTTTCCTCCTCATTTTGTGAGCTTGCCCTAGAGTAGGTCATGATTGATGCTGGGGAGCTTCCCAGAACTCACCCCCGAGGACCGAAATTGCAGAGATCCCTGCATCTGCTGTTCCTTCTCTGCCTGTGCGGCCGCTCTGGTGCTGGAATCCGAAAATGCTTGAATTAAAAGGAACCCCAGCCGTCACCTCCTATCCTGCTCTTTTCATTTCACAGATGATGACGCTGAGACCAAGATAAATTAGGGACTGGCGTCTAGCGACCGAAGGAGGAAGGAGCCTAACTTAAGGAAGCCAAAGGCAGGTGGAAAGGAGGGATTAGATTTTGTGATTGTTTGGAAGGTTGAGTACAATACTTAGAATAAAGCACTCTTATTTACATATTTGGCCTTAAATTTGCACACTCCTATTTTTTAGTTATGTACTAGGCGTCATGGTTTTGTGGAAGGAGCCTTGGAGACGAGAGTCCTAGACTCACACTCCTCTTTTGGGTCATCTAAAACCACCCGCTTTGCCCCTTGGACTGTCTCCACTTGCCGATCAAGGGTATTGGGATCAATGAGCTCCTTATTCCTTTCTAGTCTAATATTCTGGGTTTTGTAAGAAACAAGCCATGTCAAGTCAAGAGGATTTCTTTGTGGTCTAACTTCCTCAGGCATGACAGTAAATATACTCCCTTCTTAGATGTGCTGCTGGCTTCGTGTGAAACGAAGACACACTCAGACCTTTGCACATGGCTGAGCTTCTTGCTGTTGACTTTTTGCTTTGGATGTGTTCCTTCCCTCAATCTTCATCCACTGCCATGGAGAGCAGGGAACACTCAAGCCCCACGCGGTGTTTGCCACATACAGCTGGTCCCAGCTTACCCACTCCTCAGGCACTCTCAGGTTTTCCTAGGGAGCCTGGGGGAGTTGGCCTGTCATAATTTGCCTGAGAAACAGTCTTCCGGGAAATGTCGGTCCAATAAGAAACTCCATCAAAAAGTTTACTATCGTCCATGAAGTCTGGGAAGTGCTGCCCTAATAGAGCTGCTCCCTAGCCATCCACAAGGCACTCGGAGTATTTGAGTGTCCGGACGTTGACACAATAAACAGACCTCTTAAACTTTGGTGAAATAACAAAAATTCAACCAAGTACATTTTAAAGATGTAGTTGGCTTTATCAGTTGATTTATGAACGGGGCTGCATCCCCTCTAGCAAGCGGAGGAGAGCACCAAAGGGTTACAGATAGGGAAAGGATTTTAAAGGTGGGAGGGGGGCGCCTGGGTGGCCCAGTCTGTTAGGTGACGGACTCTTGATTTCTTCTCTGGTCATGATCTCAGGGTGGTAAGAGCCTGTGTCAGGCTCCACGCTCAGCAGGAAGTCTGCTTGAAGGTTCTCGCCTTCTGTCCCTCCCCCACCTCTTGAAAATAAATAAATAAATAAATCTTTTTTTTTTTTTTTTTAAGGCAGGATAAAGAGGGAAAAATTAGTATTTCAGGTGAGATCATCTTCAGTTGGGGAAAAAGGGGTTTAGCAGGTGGATTAGCACATCTCCCTTTGGAGGATAAAGAGGGCTCACCTGACAGATGATCTCATTGATCCCAACCAGAAAATTCCCAACTGACTGGTTAAGACTAGATTTCTGTGGGCTTGAAACTGAGTTGGATTAGGTATTAAGTCTTCCTTTATTGACTTGGGGCTTTAACCTAAGTGATGCCATTCGGGAGCCTGTGGTGTTCTTTTTCATACTTTATTTGATCCTAAGTACACTGGACCACAAAATACCCATCTTTTTCTTTTCCTTTTTTTAAAATTAACATACAATGTATTATTTGCCTCACAGGTACAGGTCTATGATTCATCAGTCTTACATAATTCCCAACACTCATCATAGCACATACCCTCCCCAATATCCATCACTCAGCCACCCTATCCCTTTCATAACCCCCTCCCCTCCAGCAGCCCTCAGTTGGTTTCCTGAGATTAAAAGTCTCTTATGGTTTTTCTCCCTCTCTGGTTTCATCTTGTTGCATTTTTCCCTCCCTTCCTCTATGATTCTCTTGTCTTTTTCTAAAATTCCTCATATCAGTGAGATCATACGATAATTTTCTTTCTCTGATTGAATTATTTCACTTAGCATAATATCCTCTAGTTCCATCCATGTCATTACAAATGGCAAGATTGTGTGTGGGGGTGGAGGGTGTTTAATGGGTGCATAGTATTCCACTGTGTGTGTGTGTGTGTACTACATCTTCTTTATCCATTCATCTGTTGATGGACATCTAGGTTCTTTCCCTAGTTTGGCTATTGTGGACATTGCTGCTATAAACATTCGGGTGCACGTGCCCCTTCAGATCACTACATTTGTAACTTTAGGGTAAATACCCAGTAGTGCGATTGCTGGGTGATAGGGTAGCTCTATTTTCAACTTTTTGAGGAACCTCCATGCTGTTTTCCAGATTGACTGTACCAGCCTGGATTCCCACCAACGGTGTAGGAGGGTTCCCCTTTCTCCACATCCTCACCAACACCTGTTGTTTCCTGACTGGTTGATTTTAGCCCTTCTGACTGGTGTGCGGTGGTGTCTCACTGTGGTTTTGATTTATATTTCTTTGATGCCAAAAAAGCCCCATTTTTTCCTCCTCACCCTTATTCACAGCTCCCCAGAGTCTTCCCTGTCATGCATTTATGGGAGACACTGAGATCTCGAAGGAAGGGAAAAGACTAAATTTGCAGAGAAGTTCACCTTTGCACCAAATGCACTCCTGTCTCACTCTCTGGATACTTCTCATCTCCCAGGGTCCAGAGCTCTCCTCACTGTGGTCTGTCAGCAGCAAATCACCGACTCTGCCCCCACTGGCTCATTTCATCCAAGTCAGGGTGGGAATCAGGGGCTGTATTTGTGTATTTGTGTACTTGTGCTGTAGCCATAGATCTGAGCAGGGGCCTTAATCATCCCCCAGACGGACAGAATGCAGCACCAAGGAACTGAAAATATTTAGGTACCAATTTGTGAAAAATACCGCTGGAGAAGAGGGAGGCAATATCAAGCCAAAGACAAGGAAGAACCTCCATCTGAAAATTCCGCATTTGAAAATAAAGCACAAATTATTAGGAAGTGATTTGGCATTTCCAATAGAGTCCAAGAAGCACTATTTCCCAAACATATAATAAAAATATACTCTTAGAGAATGAGCTGAACAAAGAGACAGCAGGGTAAGATGAAGGAAGAGATGGAAGAATATGGCAAAGAATTTCATATTTTAATAACAGTTTAAATAATGTTTAAACAGTTTAAAAACAGTTTAAATTTTGGAAAATTTGATAAAAAGGATAAAAAAAACATATATATATATATATATATATATATATGGTGCCTGGGTGGCTCAGTCATTAAGCGTCTGCCTTTGGCTCAGGTCATGATCCCAGGGTCCTGGGATCAAGCCCCGCATCGGGCTCCCTGCTCGGCGGGAAGCCTGCTTCTCCCTCTCTCCCTATTTGTGTTCCCTCTCTCACTGTGTCTCTCTCTGTCTAATAAATAAATAAAATCTTTAAAATAAAATGTGGAACTGATCCCGCAGGGGATAAATAATCATGTAAGTGACATAGAGAACAAACTGGAAAATTTCCCTAAGAATACAGAGGAAAATTGGAAAACATTCCAATTAGCCAAAAAGAATATATGAGAGCAGAGAATGTAAACTCATCACATGAATATTCTTCTTCAAGTGGAAAGTGGTACCATTTCATTAGAATCGATAATCAAGGATAGAGTAGAAGAAAATTTTCCCAAGAGGAGAGGGATTGTTTAGATATCGTGAAAAATTTTCTGCCCAGTAAAAATGTATATGGCTTGGGGGCTCCTGGGTGGCTCAGTCATTAAGGGTCTGCCTTTGGCTCATGTCATGATCCCAGGGTACTGGGATCAAGTCCCACATCGGGCTCCCTGCTCAACAGGAGGCCTGCTTTCCTTCTCCCACTCCCCCTGTTTGTGTCCCTACTCTCGCTGTCTCTCTCTCACCGTCAAATAAATAAATTAAATATTTTAAAAATGTATACGGCTTATTTTTATAAACCTAGGGAAAAAGAATTAGTTGAAATAGTAACGTATACTCCAACTGTTAAGAGTTTGGTGTATCCTTGTGACCTTTGCTTTTTTCATTGCTTATACGGCTATGTCACTATTTTGAAAAGAATTTTGGAAAATTTGATAAAAAGGATAAAAACAAAGGCATTTATTCCCACTGGGGCCATTATGAAAGGACCCATGTGTTCTTGGGGCTCAGCATAGCAGTGGTGGTGGCCGTGGGAATGAGAACCAGAGGTACGTGAATGAGCAGGGGCCTCAATGCTGGAGCTTTTGACCAGTACGCCTCCTCACTTGGGTATTTCCTTCCAAGGGTAAACTTAGAAATTTTTGACTTTGTTCTAGAAAGTACCAACCCCAAACCATGGATCAGTTTTGTGTATAAATAGAAGAAAACCACAGTGAGGTGGTGGGTTATCTGACCAGTTGTGAGACTAAGTTATTGGTAGGAAGCTGTGGGAATGCACGTATGCAAACTTTGCCTTTCCTTGGATGCCTTTACGAAAAGCCCTGATCACCGTATGTGCCGAACGGCCCCAAAATCTGCTTGTTTTAAGGTGGGAAGCAGGGCAGAATGAACTCTAAAGACCCTTTTTTGTTCTGTTAGCTTGTGTCTCCATGGTGCCATTGGAACCCCTCCTAGCCATTCATTCTGGTGTTATATCACCATAATTAACATTGCTGTGAGGAAATAACAAGCGTGTCAGGAACCAGGGGAGAGAGAACTCTTAGGTGCTAATGAGCACATCAATTACAATAATGATAAACTCACTGTCATTGCAACCATTGATCTTCCCATCACTCAGCTGTTGGTTGCAAATGAGCAGAAGGAAGGAGAAGACTCCTATAGTCCTACCACCCACTTAATCACCATTAACGTTTAGGTGTATGTCCTTTGAAGTTTTATGCTGTCCATATTTTAGATGTGATTTTGATCATATGCTGTAGTTTAAATTGTATATACTTATTATTTAAAATTCCGTCTCTTTACTTCTGATAGGAAAAGGAGTAGATAGTCATTGCCGACAATTTTGGAAAGTACATAATGAAGAAAAATGTTAAAACGTCCAGAGTCCCATCACTTAGACATAACATTTTTTAGCATTTGCTGTATATTCTTGTAGTATTAAAAAGAACTTTATTGCTTTTCCTAGATTGGAGCAGTTTTATAAAAACTGTAAAAATTTTAAAAAAACTATATATATTGTATACAGCATGTGTACATATTTAAATGTATGTGGGTATATTTTTTCATCTTTTATAAAATCAAATTATACTCCATATTATCCTATCTTCTTTTTGCATTTAGCAACACGATATGGCAACTCTGTTTTTTTAAATGTCTCCAGTTGCTTTATAATTATATTTCTTTCCATTTTTCTCTTACAGACAAACTTGCAAGGAATATTCTTTTACCTGTGTCTTTTCACACTTACACAAGTATATTTCTATGGGAACCAGAGGGTCCAAAGGCTCACATTTTTAAAATGTTGAAAAATGTACATTTTAAATCTTAATGTATATTTTCTTCAAGGGGGATCCTCCAGGCCCACTCTCACCAACAATGTATGAAATCGCCTGTTTGGATGATATTAGATATTTTTAACACCTTTAATATTTGAAAATCCAATAACCAAAGAATGTCAGGACTTCATTTGCATTTGGATTATTTCATGACTGATAAGGCTGTGTATCCTTTTGTGTTTGTGGTCATTTACACTTATTCTGTAATTCGCTGTTCTTCCCCTTCTGCCGCTGTCTCTTGGACTGTTTCTTACTTTCTTACTTATAGTTCATGGGCACTTTATACATTACAGATATCAACGATGATATAAATTTTCAATAAACAGAACATTTCCACTCAGAACATTTCCACTGAGCAATAAAACACCAACGTGTTAAAATAAAATAAAATGAAAAAAAAATACCAACATGTTGCTTCATGGAGAATTTTCTTTTCTTTTTTCTGGTAGTGAAAAATAGAGATTTTATACTTACTCATTCTGGTGTGGTATGCCAAATGTGTAAATAATTTAACTGCTACTAGCAAATGGCATAACAAAACAATACCGGATACGTTTTTAAATGCTCAAAAAACTTGTCAAGAATGGTGAAGTGGACGATATGGCCCAAGAAAACACATTTCCTGGAGAAAGACATTTCCAAGAATGAATGTAGAGAGCTCTGCCGACCCAAATTGTTCCCACAGGCTCCAAGATCCACCTGAACATAGAGAAAAGAACTAGACTCCTAATTTAGGAACCAAACTGAATAAAGAAATACTTCAAGCTCCCTTTATATTGTAACGAGATTTGCAATGACCAGGAGGAAGACCTCCTCCCCTCCTGTTCCCCCATGTAGGAGCAAGAACCAGAGCTCAGTTTTCCCTTAGATGTAAACCTCAAGTTTCATGTCCAGAGTAAAGATACCAGAAAAGGAAGAAATAGGTTTCTACCTATTTTCATGTAGACAAACTCACCCATGGCCTCTCATGGATGCTCTGCCAAGATTGTTTACAATGTTGGATGAGGTCCTGGGGCCCAGGGAAAATCCCTTCCAGTGTTGGCAACAGGACTGACCATCAGATCTGGAGCCCTGTAAATTTTTGTTTTTGTTATTTTGGGTTTTTTTGTTTTTTGGGGTTTTTTTTTGTTTGTTTGTTTTTGAGGTTTTTTGTTTGTTTGTTTTTTGCCATCTTAGTAAATTTCTGTGAGTGAGTTAGACATTGTTCAGGGGCTGTACCCAAAAGCCATTTAGCTTTTGGAGAGGAGAGAGAATGAAGCTTGCATATACGTGTGTTCCTGTGTGACCAGGTGTCTGCATGAACTTTTAACTAAAGTACAATAAATACTCAGAAAAGTGTGCAACCGTCTAAATCAATTAAATTTCACAACAACGGTCGGCAATATAACCGGTACCTGAGTCAAGAAATAACACCCAGGAGGTCTGCCTGGTGCCCTACTCTCCTGGTTTCTAATACCTTAGATTCATTTCACCTCTAAAATGGACAAAGTCTTCCTCTACCCTTCAAGGTCTTCCAGTTGGACTAAAAATTAAGTTTACATGAGATAAGTTAATGGGAGGAAAAAACCAAAGTTTAATTACATGCACACACACGAGTCCCAATCTTGAAATTGAGATGTAAAGCAATGAGGCATTTTTTGTACTTTTTAGACAAAGAGACACTGCATTTGTGAGGAATTTACAAGGCAAAGAAAACAGATGCTTGGGGGCTTTAATTAGTAAGGAATTCTGAGCAGAATTGGGTCTGAGGTTGTAGAGGAGAAAAAAAGTAACAAGGTTTGTTTCTAGAACTTTCTCTGCCTTACAGTTCCCACCTCTCTTTACCTCCTGATATAAGAAGGGCACCTTCTACGTAGGAGATTCATTTCCTGCTTTCGGGAGGACAGAAGAAGGTCTGAATGTCCTTGTGCTGGCTGTTTTAAGTAACTTTTTAGTGACTTTTTTTTTCTTGTGATTCTATTTATTTGAGAGAAAGGGAGAGAGCAAAAGCACGGGCAGCAGCAGGAAGAGGGAGAGGGAGACACAGACTCCCTGCTGAGTGGAGAGCCTAACATGGGATCGTGATGTAAGCTGAAGGCAGACACTTAACTGACTGAGCCACCCAGGCGCCCCTTAAGTAACTTTCATTTAAAATAATCAGCATGCCGGGGTATCTTGGTGGCTCAGTGGGTTAATCCTCTGCCTTTGGCTCAGGTCATGATCTCAGGGTCCTGGGATCGAGCCCTGCATCAGGCTCTCTGCTCAGTGGGGAGCCTGCTTCCCTCTCTCTCTCCACCTACCTCTCTGCCTACTTGTAATCTCTGTGTGTCAAATAAATAAATAAAATAAAAAAAAATATATAATCAGTATGCCAAAGTGGCACCTTGAGGGGCAGCCTGTCCTCAGCCCTACATCTGTATTCCACTTTTGTATAAATAAAATTGTATATTATATATTCTTTCCTATTTTCAACCGACTTCCCTTCAACATTAAGTTGGTGAGATACAGCTACATTGTTGCACCTAATTGTAGTCTGTTCATTGTCGCTGCTGTATGATATTCTTTGTGTGAAGGTACCACGGTTTATTCATTCTGTTACTGTCCGGCATTTGGTACCTATCTAATTATGGGCTATTATGCATAGTGTTACTATGTGTCTTTTCATGAATGTATAAATGCATAGGTGTGCGATTTCTCAGTCATAGGAAAGGCCTATGTGGATCATGCCAAAGAAGGCCAAAGAATTTTCCAAAGTGGTTGTACCATTTTATATGCCTATGAACAGTGTATGAGAGTTCCACTGGCCCCCCATCTTCATGGAGAGTTGGTGTTTTCTGTCTTTTTTTTTTTTTTTTTAAGTAAGCTCCACGTCCACTATGGAACCCAACATGGGGCTTGAACCTACGACCCTGAGATCAAGACCTGAGCTGAAATCAAGAGTCAGACACTTAACCAGCTGAGCCACCCGGGCATCGCTGTCTTTTTTTTTTTTTTTTTTTTTTTAATGTTAGCAATTCTAGCAGCTATGTGGTGGTTTCACAGGGTGGCTTCAATCTGCATTTCTCTCCTAATTAATGAAAATAAAGAAACCTGAAAAGACTTTTTTTTTTTTACACCACTGGATATTCTTTTAATGAACTGCTAGTTTAAATCTTCTGCCCTAGAAACCATATTTTAGGCAAAAGTGCCTACTAGTTCTTTGCCCTCTTGAAAGGCTTTACATCGGTTCCCTAAATCACACTCACAACAACCAAGTCATGTGGGAGGATGTTAAGAAATGAGCTTTACAGATGAGGAAAAGTAAGTTCAGCAAATGTAGTTGAGTTATCCAGAGCTTGAGTTGTGGTAAGAACCCTTCTTCCAGTCTCCATTCAACTCTTATATTCTGCCATATTGCTTGTCCTGATCACCAGCCAATAAGGATACGCCCTTAGTATGGTGGACTAACTGTGTTTGTCAGGGTCTGTGGTGGATCTAGAAGACCGAATGATAAATAAGGCATGGTTCATGCCACCAGAAAGGACTTTGCAACTACTCACTTACTGGTAAGTGTTGTCTAAATTCATGGTCATCACATGTGATAAAATGGACACAGTACCCCATGCATTAACTCATTGTACCTCAAGAGACCATCTCAAGAAAATTAAGAGTTGGCTCAGGGCCAGAATACAGGGACTGTGTCAACTCTCAGGTTCAAATGGCAGCTCCATGACAAACCAGCATGTGATCGTGGGCTAGTTGCCCAAACTCAGTGCTTTATTTTTCTTTTTCCAAAATGGAGATCATTCTGGTTTTTGATTTGTAGATCCATCAGCATGATTCAATGAGCTAACACCTGGAAGTCCTCAGTGGCGTGCCTGGCATGTAGCAAGCACTATATATCATTTATGTCAACAAATATCAGTTATGGAAGTTATTATATATATATGGGGCTCCACCAACAAAGTGAGCATGTGATTCTTGGGTGAAATTCTTAAAGTCTCAGGATCACTCATTAATCTGTTTCCTCCTTTCTTATCCTCTTAATTCTATCCTCCATGCCCTTACAGACCAGGGGATATGCAAATTTTTAAAAGACTTTCTGCGGACATGATGCTTTAGCTCAGTATATCCAAAGCCAATGTTACCATCAGCATCCTGGAGATGATTTAAGGCAGCAAACACCAAGAGCTGTATTACATTGAGTCACCTTGTGAAAAAGTTATAACCCTTTTATGGCTACTCAAACCCTCTCGGGACCCCAAGAGAACATTTCAGTGTTGTACCAGCCTGTTTGTAATGTATTTCTAATGATTGCTACTCCCACCTGTTTTTTGCTTGATTTGGTTTGGTTTTTAATAAAGAGACAGTGGGTCCAACCTAACAGCCTGAAATTGTATCTCAGTAATCATATCTCAATGATCTCTAATAACATTATCTTATATATGTGCAGTTTTCTTCATTTTAGTTCATTTTATATGTGATACTGTTTTCCACTTAAAGTCATAAAGATTCATTCCTTTGGTTAAGCCAAATATATGAGCTGATTTAAATAAAAATACCAAACCTATGATATGGCCAAAAATTATGTGGGTGTGAAAAATACTGCTTTAACCTGAAACAGTGTGTCTTCTTTTAAGTTCTGAAAGACATTTTTTAAAAGATTTTTTTATTTATTCATTTGAGAGAGAGAGAAAGAGTAAGAGTGAGAGAGAGAGCATAATCAGTGGGGAGAGGGAGAAGCAGGCTCCCCACTGAGCAGAAAGCCTGATGCGGGACTTGATCCTAGGACCCTGGGAACATGACCTGAGGTGAAGGTAGATGCTTAACAGACAGAACCACCCAGGTGGCCCCTAAGTCTATTTTAATTCCAGTTAGCATGCAGTGCTATGTTAGTTTCAGGCATATAATGTAATGATTTAACACTTCCATATACCATCAGAGCTCATCATGACGAGTGCATGCCTTAATCCCCATGCCCCCATCCACCTCTCCTCTGGTGACCATCAGTCTTGCTAAGAATCTGAAACAGTATGTCTTTAATGGTCACTCATCAGCCTAAGGTAACTGACCAATGGAGAATCTCTTCCCCTGCAGAAGGAGCTCCATCCTGTAGGAGAAACAAGAACTTGGGTTGGACAATGAAATAGATTTGGGTTTGAGTGGCTTCTCCTCTTGCTTACTATTTACTCCTGAAAAACAGAATTACGAATCTCTTCAACTTCAGTTGTATCCTTGGCTCACCGAGAATAATTCTTACTCCCTGATTCAATGAGATGATGTTTTTAAAGCATGAAATGTAGTGTCTGACTCATAGTAGGTATTTGATAAATGCAGTGATTTTATTATAACACTGGGCTTATTTTTATTTTATATATATATATATAATATATATTATAACATATGGGTGACCGTCTCTCCTTCTTCTGTTTTGCATTCTTCAAATTATTTTCTCAGTTTCTAAAGACTCAGCTCTGGATTCCAGCACAGCCAAAGGCACTTAAACACCACACACACCTGACAGGTAGTAGTAGGTGCTCGTTAAGGGCACTTTAACTGATCAGATGATTAATTGATTAGGAGGTCTCTGGTAGCATTGTGGTTGAACAGCTCCCCAGTGGGCCCACATCGGCACATCTGTTTATTAGTCTCCTCTAGAGAAGTCTTTAACATTGGGAGAGGAGGCACCCAGCATGATAGTCTGTCTCATTAAACTCTGGTTTTGTTTTGTTTTCCTTTTCTTGGAACAAGGGGGACTTGAGATGGTAGTGGAACCTAGGTCTAGGAAATAAAAATAGGAGATCGGGTCTACTTGGGGATGGTCCGTCCATGTTGCCCTTCTTGACAGCATTGCCAGACTGGAGGGAGGTGTGGTACCTATTTCTGCTGTTCATGGATGTGTTCGTAAAGGAGCAAATTCCTACTCCATTGCATGGGGGTGGATAGCATGCGAGGACAAGCAGAGCTGTTCTCCACTCTCCATCTTTGGCACACGAGGAAAAGGAATGACTGTTGGAATGGTGCGTCTGGAAGAAGAAACCCAGCATGCTTAGCCCAGGCTTCTCTCTTCTCCTTTAGAACCAGCCTGCCTGCCAAAAACACCCATCCTCTGCCTCTCCATTCTCTGAGCTTATGAGCCAACCCCCTATGGGGGAGGCCCATGGTTGACAATCTGTGCTCATAACTCGTAGTACTTGTACCTAATTAGGAGGGGAAATATTAGGAAGACCATTGCAGGCACACACTGAAGCATTTCCTTCCATCCCAGATGACTAGAACTGGGATGCCCTATACCTTAAAGGAGGGTTGTCAAGGCGGAGACAGGAGGACAGAACCAAATCTTTTGACTTTTGGATATCTAAAGCCAGGATTTAGGATATAAGACCCATAGATCTAGAAAAACATGCAGAACTGGTTTTCCCACTTCCAGACCAGGTCAAGATGCTGTGGTTTGAGACCAAACAGATAGAAATGCTGAACCCCTGAGAAGGGACTAGCCCTCCCATCTCCAAGTGAGAACCATCTGTCCTCAGTACCACGGTGGTACTGAGAGCTGATTCACCACCTGAAGTTCTTCCCTTCCCGTTCAAGGAAGAACTGAACATCCCATATGCCAAAGAGCTACAAGGATTCCCACTTTTTGCCATCCAGTGAGTAATTTTTGCAGGTGGCTCCCGGAACATGGCCTGTGGATTAGGAGTGATGTCCAGCTCCATGGTGACAGGCCACTATCCATCTCACCATGTGGACTTTCCTGCTTGAATGACCCAGGACCCTCAGAAACTCTTTGAGATGGAGAGGATGGCGGTGTAGGCAAATACATGGAATGATGATTTTTTAGAAGCAAAACCCTATATTCTTAAAGCAGGGCTCAGTTGGACCGATCTAATTTTCAACACCTACGCATCCCAGGAGTAAAATGTTCGCATCTTATTTTATTCCTTTCCTCCCTTGCATCACCTAATACAAAGGAATTGTGTGTTTAGAACACCCGGGATAAATACATCTTTGTTGAATTTAATACATTAGATTTATTTGAAACCTGATGATGCTCTTTCCATCTGGCCAACAGACCATGCCTCGTACAGATCACGTTTCTGACACTTAGTTCCTAAATCATCTCTGGCCGAGGCTAGAAGCAACTGATGTCTTTATATCAGTGGTTATAGGTCCTGGACTCCCTGCAGGAAACGTGATGACTTTTTAAAAAAAGAAATCCAAACTTTAGAAACCAACACAGTGGGTGTGTTGACAGGTAGTAATGGCAGGTGCCTTCATTCCCAGGTTTGGGTGTATTTGGTGAGGTTGAAACTCACCGATATGTCAATAACAACACAGTAGTGAACTCCAACTTTGAAATTCGGCAGATACAGGCTATGTCACTTGCTGCCTCTAAGACCTGGGATCATTTACTATTTTCTCTATCCCTTGGGTTTTCGTTTGTGCAATGAGGAGGACGTCACTTCTGTAACAAAGAGTTGTTTTGAAAATCACTGAGGGGATATCCGTGAGGGGCTGCAAAAAATGTGCAGCACAGAAAATCAATCAATCTATGGTAGTCACAGTTATGGATACTGAAAGCACACTATAATTTTTTTAAACCTAAACCAGCTCAGCCAAAGCTGAAGGGTCTACTCGCCGGACAGCTAGGAGAACTGTCCACCTTTAGGTCGTGTGACTCTCTTTTCCAGGCTGGGGAAAGGGTATGGGGATCTATTGGAAGAGTGCCCTATGAGTCAGAATCTCAAAGTGCAAGTCCAGCCTCCTCCCTTCGGTAGAACAGTGAGCATGGGTTATGCCTAAAGAGCCCTGGTTGGAAGCCGTGATCCTGGTGCTGGAAGCACTGCCATCTTGGAAAGCCTACCCAACGAGGTGACATAGTCCACTGAGTACCAGGGCACTTCACTGGGGAGAGATCAGTGACCTGTGGCTAAGAAGGAGCCTCTGGTAGGCAGCAGACTGCAGACATGACTCAGGCCATTGCAAGCTTATTACCACCATCTGCTCTGGCCATCTCGACCCAGTCAGCTGGAGAGGACTCCTGAATTACTGACACCACGGAGACCTCTTAGGGAGAGATTTTCCTGCTGTTCAGTGATTACCACTTTATGGAAAGGACCTACATGTAATGTCCTGGTTGGGAGCAGGGATCATTCTATGTCACAACTGGGGGTGTATCACATGGATTCCCTGCCCCCGTGCACTTTCGATCTCCCCCGATTCCTCACCCTCCAGGGTCACCATACCTGCTCCTACCTGTCCTATGTTTCCAAAGACTGTCACTACTTTGAGTGGGAGGATAAAAATAGGGACATCGTTCCCAGAGGTCACAAAGAAATAATCTTTCTTACCATGTCTCCTAATCTTCTTTCCTTATGCACACTTCCTCTCTCCTGAGCTTTTGCTCATTTCTCCATTCAAAAAAAAAAAAAATTTTCTGTGTGGCCTTTTATGCCAGACTTTGTGCTAGATGCTGGAGATACCAGTCAAAACCCAGGCAGACGGGGCCCCTGCTCTCATGCACCATATATTCTAGCAGGAGGAGAGTGCTAGAGTACACGTGTATTCTCATATTCTTGTAGAATAAACTTGTATTCTAGTACCTCATGTACGAGGTGTAACAGAGATCAGTTCAGACATGAGAGAGGCCGTGTGGTGCCGTGGTTGGACCCAAGCTGGTTCTCTAAGCCATGGTTCCTTTAGGTTCAATTGCTGGCAGCTATCCCTGTTAGTTGGGTGACCTCTGATAAGTTACTTCATGGTTACGGAGAGCTTACTGATTTGCAAAATGGGGATTCTAAGGGGACCTCCCTCATGGGAGGTGTCTGAGCTAAGACTTCATGGTTCACAGACAGTCAGACATATGAAGTATCTAAAGGAGAACATTTCAACCAAAGGGAACAGCAGGTCCCCATGTCCTGTGCCAGAAATGAGCTTAAGGGATTCTCCTACCCAAGGAAGGCCCATGTGTCTGGCAGATCCTGAGGAAGGGTAAAGGTGGTAAACCCTACTTGGGGTTAGCCAAGCAGGCAGGCAACAGCTCACGATGACCTTACAGGTCATGTTGAGAACCTTAGATTTTATTCTAATTGATGAAATTTTAATCTCCCTGGAGTGATTTTTCCTCACCTGGCCCCTCATCTTCAAAACAGAAGCTACTGAAATCCTATCCCTATTTTAAAGATTTTATTTTATTTTCTTTTGACAGACAGAGATCACAAGCAGGCAGAGAGGCAGGCAGAGAGAGAGAGAGAGGGAGAAGCAGGCTCCCCGCTGAGCAGAGAGCCCGATGCGGGGCTCGATCCCAGGATTCTGGGATCATGACCTGAGCCGAAGGCAGAGGCCCCAACCCACTGAGCCACCCAGGCACCCCCATTCCTATTTTAATAATGATTTCTAATATCCCTTTCTCTTTGAAGTCTTTCTTCTGCTACCCCCCAGAAAAATTAGTTTCTACCTTGGTGATGTTCCTGTCATCACATTAGCTGTAGACAGGCTTGTATCCTGTCTTCATGGTAAGTACTGGAAGTCAGGGACTGAGACCTATTCCTTTTTGAACCACCTAGAAATGTGTATGGCACAAATAAATAACTCTTTCAAAGACTGAGTGGGTAAGTCTACACATGAACATGTGAATGATATGAACTTGGGTTTTTCAGTTGGGTTTGCTACTTGAAAATCTGGACCCTGAGGTACCTGGGTGGCTCAGTGGGTTAAGCGTCTGCCTTCGGCTCAGGTCATGACCTCAGGGTCCTGGGATTGAGCCCCACATTGGGCTGCCAGCTCAGTGGAGAGCCTGGTTCTCCTTCTCCCTCTGCGCTGCCCCCCCCCCACCAGCCCTGCTTGTGATCTCTCTGTTGTTCTCTCTCTCGCTCTCAAATAAATAAAATCAAAAAGAAAAAGAAGAAAATCTGGACTCAGAGGGAATGAATAACCTATAGCCCAGGTAGATTTCCCTCAGGCAGGAAGAAGCCTTGAAAGCAACAGGGAGGGTGGGAGGACAGCAGGGAGGAGCATTACGGAATTCTGGAACTCTGCGTACTTTGACAGAGGTCACACCTCTTTGTCTCCGTTCTGCCCCTAGCTATGATTATGTGAGCTTGGGGAATTACTCGATAAAAATTACTCCACGACAATCACTGTGCTCCACTTATCCAGAAGTTAGACCTCTGACAACCTCAGCCTCTTAAACTTGGACCCAACAAAAGAAAAGCCCCCCCCCACCCCATGAAAACAAAAGTCCACAAAACCTCCCAACCCCGCAAAAATACAGAGGTTCAAGGACAACTTCAGCATGAAGAAGTGACGGTGAAACTAAAACCCATGACCCCAAAGGCAGACTGCCATCATGTCACAGCTCCTGTATCCCCTTCCTTTCTGCCTCTCCCCCTGGATGCTAAAATAAAAGCAGTAGGGTTTGGGGGCAGGTCTCGGGGCCTCTCTGACCCTCCGTCTCTTCGTCTCTAAGGGACAACTCTTGTTTCAACATTCAAGTGAAAGTCAGCTAATCTCCCAGCCCAGCCCAGCCTCAAGTGCTGTGGTTCTCGCTGCAACTAGCGGCTGCCACACCCGCCAACCTGTTACAACACCCCCCAGGGAGAGCGCTTTAAAGATTTTAACAAAAAACAGGTCTTTTTGATTTCTCTGATGAAGAGAGTGACTTTAAAGCCAGGAAGAGAGAACTATGTGCAATTTGATGGGATTCAGAACATCAAAGGCGGTTGAGTTGGTGTTTGGAACAATCTCTCGGGTCAAATCTAATTTTATCCGAGCTAATGTTTCCAAGCTCTGGTAATTGCTCCCAGCGTAACTACCAGTTCTTTGTCACAAGGCTATGAGCGCATCTCCTGCTGGACCTCCAGCCGAGGGTCCAGCTGCTGGCTTTCGTCTCTGTTGCTCTCAGGGCTGAGAAACTGCTAGATTCAAATCTTGGAGGCTAAACAAGTTACAAAGGGAAAAAAAAATCTTGGAGGCAATGGGCTGACTGGCAGAAAGGATACTGCACCTAGAGTTGGGACCTCGGTCTTCAAATCTGGGCTCAGAGATTCTCTTTCCTGAGGGCTTTTCCAGTTAAGCTGGGCCATTTGTGGACTGGTCTCCATACTTTGCCATGGAAGAGGAAAGGAGAGAAGTGTGAGGCTGAGGAGGGCAGGCAGCTATCGGCAGGGAAGTTGACAAAGAGAGGCCCAAAATGTTCCATGGCTCCACACCGAGCCATTTCTCTGATTTAGAGAAAATGCATCAGCTTGAAGGTTAGGGGTCATGGAGAATCACAAGGGGGCTGTAGGTATTGCGGCAAACAACATAGTTGAGGAGAAAGGACCTGTGATGTTTGAGTTTATGTGTGAACTTGACTGGGTCCCAGAGTGCCCAGATATTCAGCCAAATGTTATTCTGAATGTTTCTGTGAGGGTATTTTTGGTTGGGAGAAATACTTATATCAGTACACAGAGCAAAGCAGATTGCCATCCCTGAAGTGGGTGGGCCTCACCCAATCAGTTGAAGGTTTCAATAGAACAAAAACTCTCACCTGCCTTCAAGTAAGAGAGAATTGTCCTCCCAGACACCTTTGAGATGAGGACACTTGGCTGGTGTCCCACAGCAGCCTGGTTCCACAGCAACCTGATGGCCTTCTGACTTGAACTGGTACAGTGACTCAGCAGATTGTGGACTTATCTTCCACAATTGCATGAGTAATGATTATAATCTCTTATAACAAATCTCAATAAACAATTCCTTGTTTTATATAGATATAATAATAGTATAATATAATAATACCAGCTGGCTAGCGCCTGGACACTTGGAAGTTGGGATTGTGTGCAAATTCTCCTCTGTGGGAACAGAGGGGGAGTCCCCAGTCTCGGTGAGCTCATTGCAAGGCAAACCTGAGTTTCCAACCTCCTTCATTAGATAATCTCGCTTGTCTCTAAGATCCAGGGCTCATCAAACAGAAGGGTTTCCATGAGGGGAAATGGTGGGTCCACATGTACAACATGAAGGAGAAAAGTACTGTTCCACTTCCATTTCTACCCACTTCCAGGTACTGGAAAGGTTTACATCCAGCTCGAGGCAAAATCTCTAAATTAGTCCTTTTCATCTGGGTGATCTCATTTCAGGCATTGAGCTCTGCTGCTCATTTCCAACTGATGGACACCCCCGTACTCAGAAAAAAGCTACTGTGTCTGGGTTTTTGGGTGCTGGATTCAACTCCAGCAAGCAGACACATTCGCTAAAGAATGGCAGGGTCTGGGGTGGGAAATTGAGTCAACCAAGAGGAAAGCCATGTCTTCTTCTTCCTCTACTCTCAGAACCCTGGGATCTCCTAATGGGTGTGTGTGCTCACTGCTTCACACTCTACTCTATGTTGCACACCTGAGCTCCCCATCCTGCCTTGTTCAGCAAGGGAATAAAAGAGAGAAGCCAATAGGAGTTATAGAGGTACTAGAAGGTGCCAGCTTCAGTCTCAGAGTCCTGACTGTGCTGGTTCACTCCCTGCTCTGGATTCCTGGGTGGCTAGGATACCAGAGAGACCTAGAATCATGGTGATTCTTTGAGCAAACCTCGCTGGGATCACCTCCAGTGGTAAGCAGGGCTGCTCAATTGATAAGCTGGTCCCTTTCCCTAGGGTCAAAGGAATGGTGCCATAATTCAGTTAAAAAGGTCTGAATGGCAGTGGCTTAGACTCCAATGCTTAGGGTCTTCCCCTGCTCATCAGGGCACATGATACATTATTTTTGTCTGTTCTTAAACTCTTCTGTGTCTTCCTTCCTTCACTTAGCAGAAGGTCCTGGAGATTTCATCCAAGTTGTTTCATATATCCATAGCTTGCTTTCTATGGCTGAGTAGTGGTATATTAACATAATAGAAATCGTTTCTCCATTCTCCTGTTGGTGGAAATATGGTTTGTCTTCCAATTTGGGGTTATTTTGAATGAGACTGATATGAATATTCTTATATAGGTGTTTTTGTTTGTTTGATTGATTTTTTTTTTTTAATTATTTGAGAGAGAGAGAGCATGAGAGGAGAGAGGTCAGTGGGAGAAGCAGACTCCCTGCTGAGCAGGGAGCCCGATGTGGGACTCGATCCTGGGACTCCAGAATCATGACCTGAGCTGAAGGCAGTTGCCTAACCAACTGAGCCACCCAGGCGCCCCTGATTGATTGTTTTTTGTGAACACATGCTTTTACTTTTCAAGGATACATACATCCCTCAGAGTGGAATTCCTGGGTCCTAAGTTAGGTATATGTTTAATATAATAAGCTTCTTTTCTGCTAAACTTATCCTGAGTTGGTTTGTATCTGTGACTGGCAGTGAACCACACCACTGACACTGTTGTCACTAGGTTTAATAATGTACTTTTATGGTGAGGAGGGGAGGCTGTGTGGCTCAGTAGGTTAAGCATCTGCCTCTGGCTCAGGTCACTCAATTCCCAGGATCCTGGAATCGAGTCCTGTGTCAGGCTCCCACTCAGCGGGGAGTCTGCTTCTCTTCTGCTCTCCCTCTGTGCACTCTCTCTTTGTCTCTGCCCCAAAATAAATAAAATTTTAAAAAAATTTTAAAATATTATGCATCTTTATGGAAGAACAGAAAATTTCAGGAACTCTATGAAGTGTGGGGGATACAGAGGTGTAGAAGGCTTAGCTTGCTCGTCATGGCTAACAGGATCTTGAGAGAAGGACAACACGTCTACACACAGAAATGTTAAAAAAAAAAAAAAGGATACAAGGGAGCACATGCTAGGAGGCTGAGAAACAGAGAAAATGCTTGTCAGTTCAGAGGAGGGCACACTCTCTGAGACTGGGCTGCCAGCGCAAGGCTTTTCAAAGATCTAGGTCTGGCGACACACCTGGGAAGGATGACTCAGTTTCATTAAGGAGATGTCAGGTGGTTTCTAGAATGTCAGCTCCATGGCACACTAGATGGTCATTAAAATTATAATTGGGGGCACCTGCATGGCTCTATTGATTAAACACTCCTTGACTCAGAGAAAGATCCAACGTCTCAGCAAGTCCCATCTACCTGAGAGATGAAAGGGAAGGTGGGGAGATGTTTGGGCTCAACAGGGAAGGTGTTTGGTGAGTGAGTCTTGGTGGCAGGGTGTCTGGGAGGCTGATTTGTCACCAGAATCGACCCTCTTTGCTCTGGTGGTTTTCACAGCAGTAGTCACATCCTTGGTCCAACAATGTATACCCAGTACCACTATTTTTTTTTCCAGAAAAACAGGAGCAGGGAGCCACCTGTCCAGCAGCCAACTGAGCTGTTTTTCTTTTACTGTCATTGGCCCCAAACTGGTTACCAGGGATGTGGAGGGGCTCCCTCACCTAGCATCCCATGGTCTCATCAGTGCCACCCAGCAGGAAGACCTCACATTCAAGCTGTTCAAACAGGGGCTCCCCACTGCAGTCCAGATCGAAGAGACAAGTGGCTGCTTTTGAAATTAATTAGTGGCTAGAGCAGACTGTGAGGCACTCTGGTTTTTCTTACAGAGGGCACCCTTGGGAAGGTCTCAGGAGGGGTGGGAGGAAGTGGAAACTCTAGAGATCTCAAGCTCTGGGGCCGGGGTGGTTTTCCTGGTTTGCATTGTCTGGTAACAACTTGAAAGGAATCACCATCAGGGCTTCCTTGGTTCCTTGCCTCCAACCTGTGAATGAGGTTGCATTCTTGGGAACTGGATACCCCATGTTGCTGAGTCCTGCTCTCTCTGTGTTCCCTAGGACCTCCCCCAAGCCTCCCTATTGGTGCCCGAGTCCCCAGAGTGACTGCAGATAGCCCTCTTAAGTTCTTCTGCCCTGAGCTTCTTGTCGATGTCTGTGGCCACATGGCAGCTTGAACAGAAGTCCCAGTGCTAGTGCTCAGGCTAGCAGGGACACCTGGAAAGAATACTGTTGCTCTGTGCTGCAGGCTTCCTAGTGGCTGCTGGAGCTGCAGATCCCCTTGCTTTGTTCGAGAAGACTCCCATCTTCTCAATAGCATTATCACTATCTGATCTTCTACACATTATGTGCTCTCCGTGTTCCCCTTCTAGAATGTAAGCCCATGAGAGCAGCTCCTCATTGCTGGAATGAGCTTGTGAGTCCTGCCTCAAGAGGGGGCGCTCAGCCTGGGAGTGCAGCCCACCCACTTTTCTGAGCCCCTGGGAAAAGGGGATTGAATTGTTTTGTGTACAAAATTGCAAAGATCAAAGGCAAAAATAATAGAGCTCATGAGAGAATCTTGAGTGTGTGGACCAAAAAGCAAACTCAGAGGCATTTCCTAAGTTTGGTTCATTTTGACCCATAAATTTATTCTTTTTCATTTGCAATAAAAATAGATTTTAAACTATGGAATTACTTTTTTAAATTTTTAAAAGATTTTATTTATGTATTTTATTTGGGGTGGTGAGGCACATTGTGTGAACTGGGGGAGGGCCAGAGGGAGAGGGAGAGAATCTCAAGCAGGCTCTGCCTTGAACGTGGAGCCTGACATGGGGCCCAATCTCACCACCCTGAGATCATGACCTGAGCCAAAATCAAGAGTCAGACACTTAACTGACTGAGCCACCCAAACGCCCCTAAAATAATTCTTAATGTCAAGTTGAGTCAGCCTCCCACCATTCACCTCTGAGAGTGTCTCAACTATCCTTGTCATTTCCTTTTCCAGATTAAGTTTAGGATCAGTTCCCAATTTTCTGCCCCAAACCACACAACACAAAACAAACCTGAGATCCTACTGACTTTGTCAATCAATCTAGTAAGAATTGATATCTTATAAATACTGTGTCTCAAATTTGCACGACGCATCCCTTCATTTCTTGGGTTCTTTGATTTATCCATTTATATTTTGTACAACGAAGGCTTATACAACTTTTATTGATTGATTTCTTGGTATTTGATATTTCATACTTTTGAAGCTAACATACGGTATATCTATGTTAATAATTTTTTCACTTTTCACCAAGTATAATTATTTCTAATCTCAAAGGGAAACTCTCAATAATTCGTTAAAAATTGGTGGCTTAGTTGGTTAAGCATCTGCCTTTGGCTCAGGTCATGCATGATCTCAGGGTCCTGGGATTGACCTCCGCATCAGACTCCTTGCTTAGCGAGAAGCATGCTTCTCCCTCTCCCTCCCCCTGCTTGAACTTGTGCTCTCTCGCTCTCTCTCTCTCTATTGCAAATAAATAAATAACATCTTTTTAAAAAAAGGATCAAATTTGCTATAGGTTTTGTGCATGTGTGTGTGTGTGTGTGTGTGTGTACACACCCTTTATCAGCTTAAGCAAGCTTTTTCCCATTCCTAGCTTGCTAAGGCTTTTTTTTTATTTAATGAACAGATGTTTAAATTTGTCAGTGACTTTCCTGTGTCTGTTATTATTTTTCTCCTTTACTCTGTTGACGTGGTGCATTACATTGATTTTCAAATGCTTAATTAAACCATGCCTTCCTGAAATAAACTCAGCCTCCTCATAATAGACTACCCTCTGTGTGTATTGCTGGATTCAGCTCACTGACATTTTCTTTAGGATTTTTGCTTTCCTGTTCATCCTGACCCTGTCAGGTATTTGGGCTGAGGTATCTGACCTCATAAAACACACTGGAAAGTAGTCTCTGTTTCAATCCTTGTGTGAAACTGTCATCTGCCACAGAAGTTGTTTGCTTTTGGAATTGTGTCTGTGGGAATGATTTAAATTGCGGTTCCATTTTCCTTAAGAGTTATTAGGCTATTTGTGTTTTCTGTTTCCTCTTATGTCACTTTTAATAAATATAGAGATGCCAGATCCATTACATCTAAGACATAAAATGTGTTGCCATAAGGATGTTCAAACTTTTACTTACTTTCTCATGTCTGCGTGATCTCTAGTCATGAGTCCTATTTCGTCATCCCTCACACTGAATATTTGTGTCTTCTTTCTATCTCTCCTGATCAGTCTTCATAGGCATGTATCAGTTTTATTAGTCTCCCTCCTGACTGCCTCAGATTCATAGCTTTATCGATCCTCTTTTGTAGGCTTTTTCCCATTTCAACAATTTCTGTTTATATTTATTTTTCTTTCTTCTACTTTGTTAAGATGGAACTTGTGTTTTAAACTATTTTTTTTCAAATTTCTTGAAATGCGTAGAGCCCATTAGTGTGTGTGTGTGTGTGTGTGTGTGTGTGTGTACAGTAAAAA